>NC_062223.1:38992901-39295282 GCF_902686445.1 Sciurus carolinensis
TTTAGTTCACAGGATGCAGGACGCACCTCTAAGAAGAAGCAGCAGAACTCTAAGAAGAAACAGATCTCTGATAAGCGTAGAAGCCTGTCTTTCTCTAAAACTTCCTCTATAAGCAAAGCCTATCTTCCTCTCAAAGTCTCTCTTCCTCTAAAATCAAGTAAGCCTCTTTTCCTCTATAAGCTAGAGAATAAGCAAGCAAGCAAGGAAGCAGCACAGGAATAGAAGTAGTTTATTTCTAGTCCACCTCCGATAAATACCCACGCAATTGTTGCTGCAGGCGGTAACAGATATCTGGGGGATTGTTGCTGCAGGTGGCAACAGTTGTGTATATTTAATGTAAATGAAAATATAATCCCTTAATACAAGAAAGATGGAGAACTATGAAAATATATGATTATTCAATACTAAGGAACAAAAGATATTCATGCATTCACAAGATTTCATTTAATAGAAGAAATAGGTAATGATGGGTGTCACCATCTTGCAAAATATAACCTGAGATGGTGTGTGTGTGTGTGTGTGTGTGTGTGTGTGTGTGTGTGTGTGTGTATTCCACAGCACTAAGAAACCTCTCAAATATTTATGTGCCCAGAGTATACAGTCTTCAATGATGCTTACTCTTTGTAGGAAATCTTCTCTGTTGTCACTTTCTTCATTTTCATTCCTTACCACAATGATATTCATTTTATTATTGTGAATTACTTTTTATGCCAAAAGACTGTTTTTTAGCCAGATAGCATGGTAAGCTAATGGATTTTGTAAGGAAAAAATGAGTATAAAATGTCAACAATAGATAAATATTGTAAATATTCAAAGTGACTGTTTCACAAAGTTGTGATAAACATCTGTTAATACCTCACTTTGGATATGAAATGTTATTTCTTTTAGGAACTCTAGTTATATGTGAGTTCAACTGACAATGTTACCTAGCAGAATTGTGTTGCTATGCATAGAAGCCAATGTTTGCTATTACAGTAGTAAAATGTGCATCTCTGTTATAAATAAGATTCCTCTGGCTCCAGGCAGGGTTGATGTAACTGAAACAATTTCCATCCATGGCCATAAAAATTCTCTTATTCAAAGCAAATGTAAATTAATTCAGTAAAAGAGGTTTGGCGTCCATTTTGGTGCCAAGTATTATCAGAGCCACTAAGGTCACAAATTGAAACAACTTCTGTTAGTCATTCATTCTATTCTACCTGTTGCATAGGTATTGCAATAATGAAATTGAATAGTCAGTCCAAAGATATGTTGCATGCCCTGCCAAATTCCATATCTAGGATATTTGTAGGCATGGATTCTTACTTCTAAAATACATTGCCTCCCTTTAAAGAGCAAGATTATTGGAGGAAAATACACTCCTTATTTAGTTCTCTCTTTAAACCTCCCCATATTCTCAGTACTCTGAGCCTTTGCAGAGACCAGTTGTTGAGATTCATTTTGTTACTTTTTCTTGTTCTTATTGGAACATTTATAAAAGCTCTGGACATTTGTTAAATTTTATTTTCCTGAAGAGGACAACAGTCTGTATTTCATGTGTCTTATGTCTCTTCTACTTCAGAACCAATACTCCAGAGCACAGCTCAAATTGAGATTGAGTTTTTTCTGGGTTAATCTGGATTTGAAGTATGATTCATTGAATGCACTTCTCCAGTTACTCTCTATGATAAGGAATCCCAGTGTTTCCCTCCTGCATTCTTGCTTGCCTCTAGTTAATTCTAGTGCTCTTCCATGTATGTTAATATATCTACAAGCTATTTAGTGTACTGTTAAGACTCTCAATCTGTTTTTAAAAGGTATGCACAGGAACATATTTTATATTGTGCAAGTACAAAATGCTATAAAATTATATATTAAGGTCCATAAAATGATTTATTCAGAAGTAACTCCATTGTTCAAGAAAAAGTTCACGAAAAAGTTACTTTGGACTTTAAGCCTTAAAAACTGGTTTGCACATTTAAATAGGTAATGCTTTTAAAACAATGAGTTTCGAAACTGCTATGTGATTTTGGACAAGGTAGGCATAAAGACCTCTGAAGCCAACCTGCAAGTTAGCAAGTTACTTACTCTGACATCATCCATGGGGTAAAAGACACTCCTTGCCTAAGACAGGGATTAATAACGACTTACTATTCAAAGCAATATTAATACTGAAGAAAAATCATTTTCATAAAGGGCTGCATTACAGAACAAGATCCTGGGCTTGGAGGACCTGACATAATATTGGAAAGTAAGTACACCTGTTTTTGTTTTTTGTTTTTTTTTTTTCCTGGCTAGAAATACTAAACTTATTTTCAAATTAATTGGAAAGACAGACGGGAAAAAAGGAGAATGTCTTACTCATAGGGCATACAAAAATTTAAAATATTATAGCAGAGATATTTGAAAACATTTTAGTGATAACTAAAATAAGAATTCCATATATATGAATCCTATCATATTATCATAAAGTCTCTTCTTGAATCCTTTAGAAAATAATTCTTTGTTTCATGACATAGGCTAACACACTTTCTTTACAGTAAATCTCTATCCAGATACACTTTGTAAAGATTCAACCTTTTATCTAGAACAATACTTTTTTTATTTTTTCTTTTTCTTCACTAGTGCATTATGGTTATACACAATATTGGCGTTCATTTTGACAGAATCATACAAGCACAGAATATAATTTGCTTGTTTCTTTTAATAACGATGCTATTCACTCACACAAAGTTTGCGCTTAACTCTATCCTTAGAAGATTTGTTTTATAACACTAATTGCAATTAAACATCATTCTCATTTTTTAAATAATGATATTTTCTTTTTAAAGCTAAGTATAGAATTTGATATTAACCTTTTTTATTTTATCTGATCACTAACTTTGGCCAACTAAATAAAAAAAGTCTTATCTCATGGATTTATTGAGAAATATTATAGATACTGCAATGATGAACATTTCACCAAATATAAATGGAAGATCAGAATTAGAACTCTCCAATTCATTTTATCATCAAAGAGGAAGTATGGAGATTTAAGCAATACAAAAGAGCATGTTCTTTTTGAAATTGTGTATATTGATTAGCCACTTGATTAAAATTAAAATGGACATTTGACTTAGAAAATATTTGCCTTCTTTTAAACTCTGTAGACAAATACCTGCACTTAGCATGTCTTTATGAAAGTCATCCGTATTCCATTTACATTCTCAAGCACTTTTTTCATACCAATATATATTATGTCCTTAAATAGAGTGCGGGTTGGAAAAGGTAAACCTTGATTTTATTTGAAAAAATGAAAAACACATCTGTAACTTTCCTACTAGATATGTTGTTCCTACTAGATATGTTCAGAATATTTCATGTACATAATTCATTTTGTTATTTTAGTCTGAATGGTGACACTTAGATTGGAGCTATTTTTTCTTCATTCTTCCTACATTGATTTGTGAGTAGTTTAGAAGGACCATCATGAGAAGGATAGATAGATAGATGGATAGATAGATAGTTACATACACACATAGATGATAGATGAATGGATAGATGGAGCTATAGCCTTGGGTTTTCAAAATAGTTTCATTATTCAAACATTTTTATTTTGATGTCAACTTAACATGATGATGATAAATTTTCTGGAAATGCACTTTTAAGACATAAAGAAATTTGACTCCACACTGTCTTTAATACTGGTACATGTGTGGAGCATCAACATAATTTTCTGCATCAACTATGCCATGAGATTTCCAGCTGTTTGGTCAAACTCTACACTGGTGTTTCTAGGAGAGATTTATTTATTTATTTATTTATTTATTTATTTATTTATTTATTTTGGTTGTGGAAAGATAACATTTACATTTAAATGGGACTGACAACAGTTGATGATCTTCCCTACAGTGAATGAGCCTCATCTAGCCATTGATGCTATGAACAGAAAGAGGATGCCTTTCCCTCAAAGAACTTCTCCTATGTGTCTTCAAATCAGGACATTGGCGTTTTCCAGTTCTTAGACTCAAATTGAAGCATCTTCTCTTCCTATGTCTGAGTTACTGGCCTTTGGATATGGCCTACATGGTTGACTCTTCTACATCTTCAGCCTACTCACTTGTTGTGCAGATGTTGGAAATTGTTAGACTCTGAAGCCAGCTGAGAGTTTTTCTTAAAATAAGTATATCCATCTCTATCTACATCTTCTATTGATTCTATTGCTTTGAAGAGCATTAGCTATTACAATTTCTTTTATGGATTCTCAGATAGAATACTGTAGAATATTATCCATAGAGGTACTCTGAAATTTTATTTTAGGGTGTATCTGATCATGCTTCTTTTCTCTTTCTTATAAGTCATAAAATACATGTAAATAGTTATAATAGAATATTATAATATATATACACATATATGTATAGTATGGAACATGATATAAAGCATTACATTATTGATAGGTCATGGTGGATAATTTATATAGATCCCTAAAACCTGTTTAACTGTCCTCCAAAATGAGTTTCTATTCCTCCTGGTCACTTTAAAGACAACATTTCCCACCCACCCTTGTGAAGCCACGTGAGTGAATGCTAACGAAGAATTGTCAATGGAAATATATAAGTCAATTTTAGGCCTTCCTCATGCAAACTTCCCCCACGAGCTCCACATTTTCTTTAACTGACTAAAATAGATTCTTCCACTGAGGCAGGCACATAATGAAAATGGCAGAACCAAAATCAGACTAATTGCTTAAACATGCACATGGAACAGAACTGCCCACACCATTCATTCCCTTCACATGTCCTAACCAGGAATAGCTGTCTTGGAATGGTGCAAGTGAGGTATTCATTAATCTGAGTTTGAACTGTTATATATCTTGAGCTTGTTTATATTACCACACTATAGCATACCATGACTCATAATATCCGTTGTGAGTAGATTCTATAACACCACAATTTGTAGAACTGTTATGCAATACTATTTCAAAAGTTTTAACACATTCAGATTTTAATATAGAACATAAAATAGAAAGAAAATGGTTTTTAAATGCTATAAAAATCTACTTGCTGTTTAATGCATAAGAAAGTTATGTGTTAAATACTATATTGAGTTTCTACTATTAAAAACAATAGCCCAGCATGGTGCTGCACACTGGTATTCCCAGTGGTTCCGGAGTCTGAGGCAGGAGGATTGAAAGTTCAGAACTATCCTCAGCAACTTAATGAGGACTTAAGCAACTCAGTGATACCCTGTCTCTAAATAAAATATTTTAAAAAAGATTTTAGTTTCTGCTTTATAGGCAATAAAATGATCATTAAGATAATCTAAGTAAATCAAAATATTAATTTAATTTTTGGAACTGCCTACTTTAAAAAGTTTAAGAGAAAAATGAAATGTTCTTCCTTGAGTATTTTTTATCTTTAGTGACTATTTCACTTAGGAAAACTATCAACAAAGATTATTCCACAACCAATTTTGAAAATCAAGAGTAAAAATACCTTAGTATCAAAAATCCATGTGCATTCATAAGTAGGTTTAATAGGACCTTAATAATTTCTAAACTCTGAGAACCACACTCTGCTAATATACTTTTCATGCTTTCAAAATAGTGCAAAACAAGTAAACTTCCCCTTAAAAGAGGCTTTAAGAAGAATGTTGCATTTCTTTTCAAACCGTGAAGCAAAAATCTGCTTTCAACAGTGGCATATTGTCAAGAACTTCTCTGTGGTTTCCATCTTGTGACATTTCTTCAGTGTTCATTTATCCATCAGAATGTCTACAATCTCATTCCAAAACCATTGACTTGGGTTCTATATAAAAATAATTAGTACTTATGTAATAACAGAGTACCATTAATATGAGTGATAATAAAAATAATAATGGCCCCTTATTTTTTTTTTTTTGTATTTATACACAATGGATGTCATTGTTGTGGTAGAGGATATACATCAGTGAAAAGGTGAGCAGAGAGAGCATGGAGGTTTCTGGTTATGATGATAAAGTTCTCTCTCTTTTTCTCTCTCTCTCTTTCTTGATCTCTCCCTTTTTCCTCTTCACCACCTCATAAAAAGAACTTCAAGTTTTGCAGAAACATTTTCACTTTCAAACTAAGTAATGGGAACAAATGCCAAATGAGTTTGGAATGATAGCAAGCATAACTGAACTCTAAAGGAAATGGATAGTGTCCATGACAGGTTTAAAAGCTCAAACCTGAGCCTGCTTACAAATGAGCAGGCAATTTAAAAAATACCAACAATTTTTCTGAAGATGGGAATTTTTGTGTCACTGTCTAAAAATAATTCCATAACAAAAAAAGAGCAAGCAGTCCCAATAGCTTAAACAAAAAATATGTAATTGTCTATTGATGTGAGACTTTGTATGGGGTTTTCAGCTGTGGTATGCTTGCCTTCTTAAGTGACAGTTCACAAAACAGTCATGTGAGTATGGGCCATTAGGAGGAATGGCATAAGTAAAGCACTTATACTTAATTAACATAATTCTAAGCTATTAGGCTTATAGAAGATTGCGAAGGTCAGACTGCATGCAATTTGAAAGATTCAAACAGGTTAAAAATACATAGCAGATTCAATAGATGGCACTATTCCCTCTGCTTTGAGCTCATTCTTCAAGATGGCTCTGATTTCCAGGTCTCTAGACCTACATGCTGGGCTCTCCTCCTTAGCTTTTCAGCACGTATCACCTATGTTTAACTTGCTGCTTCAGCCAGAGTAAAGCACTTATGTATGCCCAACTCTGCGATATCTGCTAGATTCCTGCTCTGTTAAAAATGTGCTCTCTCAATCTGGAAAATCCCTCCTCCAGTCATCTTCTAAATCAATTTGAGCAGCATCTCAAATGATGACCCTTCTCTGCTTCCCTCTCATTCCCATTGTTCTGCCTGTGGTTTGTCTTGCTGCTCTCAGGTTAGTAGACACAGCTAGAGCTCTCAACTGTGAGTGTTAAATAGCCCACTGTGTCTTTATTCTCTTTGGAAGGTAAAGTCCTTAGAAAAGCATATTGCATTCCAAATATCTGCCACATATATTAATAATTACTAGATGAAGAAAATGAATGAATGAATGAACCCTGACATCCATGTGGTTCTTAACTTCTTTTGCTATATTAATGCAACTATAAGAAGTAACAGACTTTGGATGCTTTATTG
The DNA here is from genome assembly GCF_902686445.1 of Sciurus carolinensis. Taxonomy (NCBI): domain Eukaryota; kingdom Metazoa; phylum Chordata; class Mammalia; order Rodentia; family Sciuridae; genus Sciurus; species Sciurus carolinensis. The sequence goes on from NC_062223.1 coordinate 39,000,022, forward strand.
TGGGACCTGTCTCCTGGAAGGAGACCTATGTGGCATTCTGTTGGAAGACAGACTCGCTGGACAGGACACTTGGGGACTAGGGCTCTGCTCTGCCCCCTGGAAGGAGGTCAACATGGCGTGCACCTTTCAGGCTATCCCGGGACTAGGACCCCATCCTTCTGTCCTGTGTTCTGTGAATAGGATGTTCTCCTGTGTTCTGTAAGACAGTTCTTCTGTGGTCTGTGAAATGACCCTTCTTTGCGCTAAGTGAACAGATGCTCCTCTGTGGTTAGTAGAATCAGGGCTGGTTACTGCTTACCCAAGGATTGACCTTTGAGATGTATGGCTAGCTTAACTTCAAGCATATCAAAGACAGCGTTAAACACAGTAAAGACAAGCAGCTTCCTTTGTGACTAGTGCTCCATCTCTCCCGAATAAAGCTCTGCTCCTCAGATCTCCGTGAGTAAGACTGAGTCCTTTCTCCACTGTTGCCAGCATCAGCTGCAGGTGATCCTCCTTTTTGCAGCCCTGTGCAACACTTTATCTGAATTTTACCTTTGTAATCATGGTCACTATTCCCTATTTTCTTTTTTTAATTTATTCTTTGATCGATTTAATCAGGGTTTCAACTGTGACCCTTCTATCTACTTCCTTCACATCACCTAGTGTTCCACATGTGCTTTCTCTTGTTACGTGCAGGATAATTACACATATACCAATTACATATAAAAACAGAAAAACGTTACATATATTAGCAGAGAGCCATGGTGTGTTTTGGTACACATATGCTTTGTGTAATAATTAAATAAGATTAAATATAGTTTTCTTCTTAAGCATTTATCATTTCTGTTTGGTGAACTTTCAGAATCCTTTCTTCTAGGTTTTTGGAATGTGCAGTATGTTATTGTGATGTATTGTAACCATACTGTGCAATAGCACACTGGAACTTCTTGTTCCTATCTTGTTTTTTTGCCTGTAAGTTCTTTTATTTGCCACTCAGATTGTTCTTTTTTGTTTTGTTTTGTCTCTGTTAACTTCCGTTTGCTTATGTTTACCTGCAGTTCAGTTTTGAAATTTTATTAGGAATTGGTGACTGCTACAGTGCTTAAAATTAACTTTACTGTTAAGTATAAAACTGAAAAGGCAATACATATTTAGACATATTAACTTTACAAGCTATAATGTCTAATTTTTAGAAGCAGACATCTTCGTTCGAATTCTTACTCCATCTAATCCCTAGTTGTATGACTTGAACATGCTCTATTCCGTTCAAATCAACTCATTTTAATTCAGAAAACACCAAATTAATACTATGAACAATTAATTTTACTGGGTAAATAAAGGAAGTGAAACTGTGTATCAGACAGGCTTCATCCCTGACCCTTGACCTTACGACAATGTAGGTCTTGTAAGAAACATTCCTTAGCCTCATACTTCAGGAGTCCATTTCCTTCTCTAAAAGAATGGTGACCACAAACTTAGGAGGGGAAATAAATAGGATGATGGGTATAAATCTGTCAGCCAATGTGAAGTATATAATGTGGCTTTCTCTGATTTCAATTAAAGATACAGTAGCAGGCAATTCCTAACCTGCTGCATTATGCTGAGCTACTCTTGGTCCTTGAGTGATGCTTTAAAATAAATATTTGTTCACAACCCCCCCAAAAAGAGTAGTTTGTAATATTTATATATGTAGACAGAAGTACACACTTATATATAAATCAACTGTAACGTAGATAAATGTACTCTTGGAAAACATTCCAAAATTTGATCTGATGATTGAAAAATCTAATTTTATTATATAATGGATAATAACTTTAGGTACAATAATTGATTGTCATTCAAGTTTTTCCTAATACATTGTTTGTAAGTCAGAATTTTTTGGTAAGAAATGCTATTAAATGAGAGACTTGAGTAAATCCCATGATTCTGCCGTAGAATCTAAAATTAATTTGGTTAAAGTGCTTTCTCTCCCTTGATTTCCTTATTCGTAAAATAAAGTTAAAACTACTTATCTAACAGTGCTACTAAAAATAAGCATAAATCTGGTTCAGAAGGGCAAGGATTATATATTTTTCACTCCTGTAGAAGCAAGAGAGAAAAATGGAAGAAAAAGGGATCTTATGAAAATAGAAGGAAGATCGATAGAGAAGAGAAAGGAGTTAGTGGGAAGGAAAACTGAAAGGAAAGAGGAGATATTGAGGAGTGAAACTGACCAAATCATGTGCATGTATGAATGTCACAATGATCCTGACTATTATGTATGATTGTAATGCAACAATGAAATTACAAATAATAAGCATAATCTTTGCAAATAGTACTCCAGATATGACTTACTATGATTACTGCTGCTACTCTTATTCTTTATTTTCTTCATCAAAGGTAAATGTGAACACATTTTGAAAAACCTAATGTACAGGAATAAAAACAAGATGTTCTTATTTCAATGTGAGAGCATTACGAGGTCCTCAGACCTTCTCCAACAATATCATGAAATTTTGCATATATGTAAAACTATATATCTAATAAATAATATATATACATAATTTTAAGTTATATATATGTAGCTACACACAAAAATGCATAAATATATAAAATTTTCTTTTCAAATGCCCCATATAGGAAATAAAAAAATATTTAGTCAAGAAACTACTAAATCCTCACAAGAATCTTGGAAGGATGTGGTGTTAGCACCAACAACCAAACCCACACTACACTTCCCCATCTTGATGAGGCAAAACTTCAGTTCAGAATGGTGCAATGAATATCAAGCAAAGGACCCTTTTGTCACCCAAGAGACTCTGTCATCAGTAGGTAAGAATATCAGTATTTTTGTCCCATGACCCTACTCAGGGCTGAAAAAGCTGTACCTGAGCTATCACACTGTTGAGTATGCTTGAGAACACTAGGGCCTTGACTATTCTTGCTGTGAATGATGGGACACAAGTTCCATGCCAACAGAGATGACCCAAGGAAATCTGGAGTTGCTGGACTTCTTCCACTAAGTGTCCAATTTCTAAAGGGAGTGTCACCCGGAGATAAGCATATCATAAGATCTGTTCCCATAGCACCAGAAGAATGACTCAGATTTTATTCCATAGGGATAAGAAGTTTTTATGACAGAACTAAACATTAAATGCAAAAATATAAAAGTTCTAAAAAGTAATGTGGAAAGAAAACATAATGAGCTTGGGTATGGGGATGACTTTTGTGATACAACACAAAAAGACAAATCCATAGAAGAAATAATTGATAAATTATACTTCATCAAAATTTAATCTCTGCCTCATGAAAGATAATATTAAGAGAAAAAGAAGATAAGTCATAGATTGAGAAAATATTTGCAAAAGACATATGTGACAATTTTTAATGAAAGCTATTAAAACTATTACAAAACCAGAAAACAATCTAATTTAAAAATGGGGCAAAGACCTGAACAGACAACTAATTAAAGAATATATATATATATGTATATATATAATATATATAAACAGTGATTAAGCATATAAAAATATTTTCCACATCACTTATCATCAGGAAATGCAAATTAAAACAACAACAAAAAAAGAAATACGACTATACTCTGATTATTACAATTACTTTAATTATTATGGTCAAAAATCTGGAACATGAACAACAATAATTGTTGACAAGAATGTGTAGCAACATGAATTCTCATTAATTGCTTTTGAGAATACAAAAGGGAAAACCATTTTGGAAGACAGTTTGTAGGCTTCTTAAAAAATTAATATACTCTTACCACATGTTACAATAATTGTTTTCCTTGGTGTTTACTTACATATTCCTGTTTTTTGTTTTTGTTTTTGTTTTCATTTTGTGGTACTGTGGATGAAAGTCAGTGCCTCTTGCATACCAGGCAAGTGCTCTACCATCCCCAGACTTCTAATTTAAATTTTTTGAGACAGGACCTCACCAAATAACCCAGTCTGGCATCAAACTTGTGATCTCTTCCTTCAGCCTTCTGAGTAGCTGGGGTTTATATATATATATATATATATATATATATATATATATATATATATATATATTGAACTGAAAACGTATTTCTACACAGAAAATAGATATTAAGAAAACCAGAAATAGATATTAAGAGTGAATATCCTGGAAATGGCTAAAAGTTTGAAGCAACCAAGATGCTTATTGGTAGGTGAATGGCAAAAGTATAATACATCCAGACAATAGAATAGTATTCAATGCTAAAATTAAGTGTGTTACCAAGTCTTGGAAAGACATTGAAGAGTTTTACATGTACAAGACTCTGTGAAAGATGCTGACGTGAAAAGGTTATACACTGTTTGATTCTCACTATTTAACATTATGGAAAAGGCAGAACTATGGAGACTAAAAACAAAATCAGTGTTGGCCAGGAGATGGGGTGAGGGGAGGGATAAATAAACTAATCAAAGTAATTTTTAGGCAGTGAAAATGCTATATATGTTACTAAGATGGGTGATACTTGCTAGTAGGCAGTTATCAAGATCCATGGAAGGTACAACACCAAAAGCAGACCCTAAAAATAAACTATAGACTTTGGGTGATTATCATGTGTCAAGGTAGGTTTATAAAGTGTGTCAATTATACCATTCCTTGTGGTATTGTTGGTAATGGAGGAGGTTATACATGTGTAGGTATTGGGGCTTTGTGTGAAAATTTCATACATTCTCTTAATTTTCCTATGAATCTGAAAGTACTCTTAAAAATAAAATCTTAGGGAAAAAAACACTAGAATTCCAAAAGGCATGAAGCAAAACCTGACATAAAAGGATAGAATAACAAGTCAGAACATAAATAAAGCACACTTTTTAAGCATTATGAACCGACTAGACCCAACAGACATCTGTAGAATGCTTACCCAAAACCAGTAGAATGTATATATTCTTTTTTTTTTTTTTTTTTTTTAATTTTTGCAGTACTGGAGATGGAACCCAGGGACTCAACATGCTAGCTAAGTTCACTTCCACTGAGCTACATCCCCAGGTAATTTTAAATTTTATTTTTCTGAGAGAGGGACTAAGTTGCCCAAGTTGGCCAAATGACTTCAAACTTATGATCCTGTTCATCCACCTCCTGAGTAGCTGGAGTTAACAGGTGTGTACCAGCACACCCTACTTAAACATTCCTCTTCAGTGAACAAGGAATATTCTCTGAGGTAGAGCACATTTTAGGTTAGAACTAACGAATAAATTTAAAAGGATAGAAAAAATGCAGGGCATGATTTTTAATTATGACAGAATGAAATTAAAAGTCAATATAAAATTTGGAAAACTCAAAATACGTAGAAATTCAATAACATGTTCCTAAACAATTAAAGAGCTTGAAGAAATTAAAAGAGAAATAAGACTTTGAAAAGAATGGAAATGCAAACATGCCAAGTAAAACTTATGAAATTTAGTTAAGTCAGTGTTTAAGAGGAGATTAATAGTAACAGACCTATATTACCACAGAAAAAAAGACCTCAAGCTAAGAGTCCTTCATTAGGTAAAAGAAAATTAAATTAAAATTCAAGAAGCTGAATGAAGGAAATAATAAAGTTTAGAGAATAAATTAATGAAAAAATTCTTAAACTGATACCAAAGGCTATTTCTTTCAAAACAGTGATATAATTTTTTAAATTAGCTAGAGTAACTAAAAGGGAAAATTGTTCTCAAATCACTAGAATAAGAAATTAAAGAGAAGCATTACTATTAATTTTACAGAAATACAAATGATTAAAGAAAAGCAGTAAGAATAACTACATGCCAAATAATTGGATAACATGGCTGACACTGGTGAATTCCCATAAAGCACAAACTGCCAAAAGTGATACAAGAAGAAATAAACAACCTGAATGAACGCATGGCAAGGGGCTGAATTACCAGTTAATACCTACCCAAAATGTGAAGCCTAGGATCAGAAATGTTCACAGGTGAATTCTACCAAATATTTAAATAATAATTACTTCTTGTTCTTCTCAAACTCTTCAAAAAGTTAAAAAATAAAACACTTCCCAAATGATTTTATGAGGTAGATATTACCCTGACAAAATCCAAATAAAGACAAAATAAGAAAATAAAACTGTAGACTAAATAAAACATAGATTTATTTGCATAGACACCTAAATCCTAATTCAAATACTAAAAGACTGGATCCAGAAATATGTTATTTTTTCCCTTTCTCTACCACCAGGACTACCCAAGAGATTTGTTTTATTTCATTAATTGTTAAGAGTATATTAATATGTCTATGTCAAAATAATACTGAATTATTTTAGACAGACTAATACAATTGTCATATAGTTAATAGAGAAAGGACAGGAGCCAACATGCTTTAAGACATTCCTGTATGACAGTAAAACCAAGGACAAAGACTGGGGATGTAGCTCGGTAGCAGAGTGCTTGACTAGCATGCACCAGACACATCACTGCAAACAACAATTAAAAAAAAAAAACAAATAAAGAGCAAATATTTCCTCAATTATTCTTAAGGGGAAAGTATTCAAATGATTAAAAGTCACAGAACTTTTTCTCACAAAAGCTTGTATATACAGAACTTCATAAAAACAGGTAGAATTCAGCAAAGTAAAATAAATGAGAAAACCTGGTTAAACATCATTACAGCAAATATACTGGCATTTCAGTGAGTAAAGTATTTAACTGTACTTTGTGAACACATTCATTACATTTACTGTAATAATGACTCATAGGATTGACTTTAATCTATTTGGGCAAAGAATGATCTGAAAGCAAAGCTGACTGCCTTAAAATAAAAACGTAATCATTCCCAGCCATTTATTTCTTGTTTTGCATGAGCATGGATGACACCATTTAATGCAGACAAAAGGATTCATTTGGGGGAGTAGGTTTTTTTTGCAGTGCAGAATCTTTTCACATACAGTCATAAAACTAAAACACAATGTGATGAGCCCAACTTAAAACTTACAAGTGGCAGTCCCTAGTACCACACAGGTACCAAAAGGGACATGAAAAGTGTATTCCAGTATTGGTCTAGATATGAGAGAGAATCAGGTGCAAGCAACTGGAAAAGATTGTAACTGGATACAAAGCCACGCCCCAAAGTCACATAAATTCAAGCAATCATCTCTCCAACACAAAGGATCCATGTGAAAAACTCACCCTGCCTGGGTAGGAGATTGGTATCCTGTGTTCAGAGTTCAGCAATGAGAGTCAGCTTTGCATGCAAAACCATGCTAAAATCTTAAACACCAGGACCAAGTGGAATTTATACCAAAAGTTCAACAGTTGTTTTCTATGCAAAAAATCTTCAGTGTTATATACGATATCAACAGGAAAAATGAATTAAAAAGTGACCATTTCCAAATATCTTAAGTTCCTTAAAACTCCAATACAATTTCACATTAAAAACACTAAAAAAAACCCATATATTCAAGAAACTTATTTAACGTAATAGTGAAAGACATTTTCTTCCAGAGATCAAGATGAAAATGTTCACTTTGTCAATTCTGTTCCACATGGAGCTGCAGGCTTTATGTAGGGCAATTTAGCAAGAAGAAGAAGAAACAAATGAATACATACTGGAAAGATGAGGCAAGACTCTCTCTGTTCATAGATGACAGGATCATGCATTAGAAAATCTCGAGGAAACTTGTAAAACATTATATACCTAACAAACTGTAAACTTATCAGATACAAGGTGAATAAATAAAAATCACCTTTATTTCTATGTTTTTATAATGGACAATACAAAATAAAATTGAGACTACAATTCCATGGTCAGTATAATCAAAGAAGAAAATGTTAATTATAAGTTTGACAAATAAAAGATAAACTTGTACTCTGACAATTGTGACACATTGGTGAAAGAAGTGAGGAACAAAAAATCTGAGTGTTACAGATTGGAATATTTAAAATTGATAAAATAGTAGTAATCTCAAGATTGATCTACAAATGGAACCCAGTGGATTATTGATAGAAACTGCCTAGCTGATCTTAAAATTCATATGGAATGGCAAGGTTTACAGAATTTCCAAAGCAAGTTCAGTAAACAAGAACAACTTGGAATACTCCTACTTTCTGATTTCAAAACTTACCACAAGATGATAGTAATCAAGGCACTGTGGAGTTTGCATAATGATACACATAAAAGTAAAACAAATACAACAGAGTGGTCAGAGATAAATTCATGGGTCAATGAATAATTTATATTCAACTGATGGTGACAAGACCTAATTCCTAATTTCACTTATCTATTGAACAAGTGGGACTAAGACAACTAGACAATCACATACAAAAGAGTAAAAGCATAACCTTATTTCACTTCTCTGTAAAAATTAATTCAAACTGCATTATTGATCTAAATGTATAAAGTAAAAGTATAAAACTATTAGAACCATTAAATTTCTCTGACTTTAGATATGGCAATGGATTCTCAGATGTGACAATAAGTCGTAGCAACAAAAGAAAAATATATGATACAAATTGGAACTCCAAAATTGATCATTTCTATGCCTCAAGAACACTATCAACAAAGTGAAAAAATCTGAAAAAAGTGAAAAAATATTGCAAATTTTAATAACTGATAAGAAAAATAGAATATGAAAAACAATTCACACTCGATAATAAAAAAACAATTATTTAAAATGCCTGAGTAGATATTTCTAAAAGATGATATGCAAATTACCAAATGATACCTGGAAACTACTCAACATGATTAATCCAAAGAGAAATGTCAATCAAAATTACGAGGTACCACTCCATATGCATTAGGTTAACTTTAATTTAAAAAGGTAGATAATAACAAGTGTTGGTGAATACGTGGAGAAGTAAAAACTTTCATGTAATGCTGGTGGGAATACAAATGATGCAATCACTTTGGAAAACAGTGTACTAGTTCCTGAAAGGATCAGACTCAATTGCCATTTGATTTAGTAACTCAACTGTAGATATATTCCCAAGAAAAATGAAGACATATATCCACATAGAAACTTGTAAGTGAATGTTTATAGTAACATCTTTCATAATAACCAAAATGTAGTAACAACCATCATGAGATAAATTGATAAATATAATGTAGTATATCCACACAATGTAATATGAATCTTTCAGAAGAAAGTAGTAAAGTCCTGGTACAATCGCTAACATGGATGTTTCTCAAAAATTTTATTTTTCAGGTGCTGAAAATGAGTGCTGTAAAATCTGAACTTATCTGAAAATATATTAAGAACTTTGTATATTCTAAATAGACTAATCATATTATACAAAACATATTTAAATAGAGCCATTCTTAAAATATAAGGTTAATGTATATGACTACATTACATACCAGCATACTATACTGCCTTTAACATTAAACCAATTTTAAAAATCTAAAACCTGTTTTAAAATACCTTATTCATAAGCAGTAGCTTTTTTCACCTTTTTGCTATGAGTATAAAAGTAACATGGAAGTATGTGTTATTGTTTAAATTACACGTTTTAGAAGTGCCAGTAAAACAGAGATTCTGAGAAGAGAAAGGAACTTCTCTTATCCAATCTCAAATATCTGATAGTGGATATACCTTAAGGCTTATCTATAACAATGTCCCATTTTGTAGAGGTGAAACATTAGTTCAAAGGTATTAAGTGATGGGATTATCCTTAACTGTGGATGAAATAAGCACCTGAAAAGAATTCAGTGACTTGACATGAGGGTCATCTTTTCCCTCTGCATTTGCAAATATAGTGTCTTTTGAAAGCAGAATTCTAATATTAATCATTTTGAAAGTGGTGTAGAAAATAAAATCATTAGAATTTGTTTTAAAACCCAGGATAGTAAGTGTATTTTTAATATTTTAAATTATTGGGTAAGTAGAGTCTCCTCCAAGTTCAGGTGTTGATGTCCTCAACCCTGTACCTAGAATATGACTGCATTTGTAGATAGAGTCATTAGAGAGGTGAATAATTTGAAATGAGACTATTAGGATAGGCACAATCCTGTCTAACTAGACCTTAGAGGGGAATGTGGGCACATAGAAGGAATCCAAAGACACACACACAGAGGGAAGATTGTATAAGGAAACAAGTAGGCAACCATCTATGAGGCAAAGAGAAAGACCTTAGGAGAAAACAACCTCATGAATACCTTGATCTTAGAATTGCAGTCTTCAACATTGTGAGAAAATAAATTTTTTCTATTAAGCAACTCAGTCTGTGTTATTTTGTTATAGCAGCCCTAGCAAACTCATACACCTACCAGGTTGAAAAGGCATTTTTTTGAATTAAAATATTCAAAAGACAGAGCTTCACAAGATTTTACTTGCTTTGTACCTTCTGATATACTCTGTTAGAGAGTGCTTTCAAATACTGCCTGGGTGACCTTTCTTGATAAATTCAAACCTGGATGATTCTTTAAAGCAAAGTTCAAGATTGAATATCATTCTTTTCTTGTCTTCCCAGTCCCCCGTTTTGAGGTTACAATTCTATCAGGATGTTTTACAATGATCATTATACATAGATCTGGGGCACACCTGTCACTGGTCACAGGAATAATAGATTTTTCAATAACCTCTTTTTCTTGCTTCAGGGAAGAGCAGTGTCAAATCTAGATTATTTATTTGAGACAAGCATACATGAACCAAGGCACAAATGTCCGGTGTGCTCTCTCCTGGCTCCTGGACTGGAGAGACTGACTGGCATCAAAAGAGCTTTCATTAGAGAAATTGGAGATTTGTCTAGAATTATTACTGCACCTTAAAAAGTCAGAAATTCCCCACACAAGAACAGATCTTGCTACATGTAAATTTACACAGTCTTCAGAGTTGGATGGAGAGAAGGCAGTTTTGATAAAGTAGGTTTATCATTTTGTTTTATTTGTCAGATATCATTTGCACACCAGGCTTTCAATTGGGTATTCTACAAAGCGAATTCTGCTGCTACTCAGAATTGATTTCACTTATGTCTTTCCAGTGGAGTGCGGTTCTTTTATAAAAGAAGGTTGCCTTTTGATTTTGCTACTACTTTGTTTTTGATTGCTGTCTGCCCCTGTTCCTTTTTTTAAAGTAAGAATACTATTGGCCCAAGTTTTAAGGCTAAACGCCCTCTTGCTTCTTCCTTTGCTGTCCCTGTTCTGTGATTGCTGCAGTGGGGCTTCTTATAAAAGGAAAGAGCAGTGGAGAACAGATGCAGTGCTATCTGGTGCCTCCCATGCTTAAAAGGCTGTTTTATGCTCCTTTGAAAACAAATACCGTTTTATGCATCATTTCTCAGTGATGCAAATGAATTCTTCCTTTTCCCCTTTTCCTGCATTGTTAATGTCCTGGTTGGACCTCTACCCTAAAAAGATAATATTTATACAGTAGAGAACATTTATCTATCTTTATAAATAACTTCTTGCAAATTTTTCTTAATGAATTATATCATCAGATGCTTTACAGAAAATCAGTGAATTGATGATGCATGACATCATAATTTAACTCACACCACAAAAGCCAGGTTTGTGATGAATTCAATACTAAGTGTTAATGATTTTTGTTATGCATTCATTATATCACGTATTCTAAAATATGAATATAATACATAATCTCTAGCCAATTTTAAGCCTGTTTGCTGCATACATGGATTCGATCTTCTCAAAACAATTCTATTAAGTTTATCTGATCTCCAGTGCTTCAAAACACTGCTCTAGGCCACTTGAAAATGGGTTAGAGCTAATATGAATACAATGTTATAAAAGAATTATATTTTTCAGTATTTTGGGATTTATATATCTATAGTATCTAAAACCAGACAGAATTCCTGAATACTTTTATGTGTTTGTCATACAAAGATCTGTGGAACCTGGACTCATTCTGTTCATCTCTTGGCCCTCTCCAGTAATGTAGTGTGTGGCTCTGCAGGAGAGCTACATTTCTTAGAGTCAAATCCAGGTTGAGTTTCATATTTACTATTATTGGTTGCCCATAATACTAAGTCCCACAGGGGAAAGTTGCCAGATATAGCTAGTAAAATGGAAGACACTAAGTTAAATTTGAATTTTATGACAAAGAAAAAAATAAATCATGTTTAGTATAAGTATTTCCAAGGCCATACATGGAATACATATAACTAGCTTGAGACTCTTTACTAGAAATGTAAACAAGGATTGCTGAGGATTTATGGGCATAAGGCATAGTTCAATGGTAAGAATAAAATTCAAGTACAAAGTAGATAATTTCCCAATTATTTTATGTTTAAAGACAAAAGACAGGGTTAAAGTGATGATCAAAGTATAATTATTTTAGAGTTGAATACAAATGTAGGAAAGGAGTCAGAAGGAAATCCATGTATGGAATTATTAGATTTTCTTATTTTTATTTTTACTTTTATGATGTGGTTGATTATAGGTTCCTGGAAGAATTAAGCTGCTTAAAGATATGGCTGTAGGTTGACTATAAAGTTGATGTTTTCTACTGTAATAACATGAGTACAAAGACAAAAAATTAAAGTGTTTCTCATTTCCTGACTCTCAAATACCAACAGAAATTGGAATGCTATGGAAATTCTTGGCCACACAATCTTTAATTTTTTTATAAGCCCTTCCTCGTTTGATAAGCATATTCACACACAGTTTCTAGGGGTTCCAGTATTGAAATTCATGAAAAAAGTACTTGGCAAATAGGCAACCTGGAAAACAATAAGTTAGAAAATTAGGGGTGCAATATAAATAGTTTTAGAACAGGAATTTGAAAGCCCTTGACATCAGAGGAAACTCAAAAGGCAAATAGCTGCTGCAGATTAGATTTTTACACATCAACTTTGGTCCCCAGGCAAGCATCATCAATTTCACTTGGAGTCATGTTATAAATTCAGAACCTCATTCCCCACACTGGTCCTACTAAATATGGATATCTATTTTAAATGATCCTCAGGTGGTATTATGATATTATTGTCAGGGTAGCTTTAGATTCAATGCTCTCCTTTATGGAATCTCATTTTTTGTTATTTATTTATTTTTTACTACTTTCACTCAGTCATCATTGTATGTCTCAGTACAGACGCCAGATATATACAACAGCTAGTTCCTGTAAATTTATCGACTAAAGTCTTTTCAGCAGGTCTTTTCATGAGTCATTTTTTTATATTTCTATGAAAAATCCTTGAGGCAGAGTGCACTGGTACTTTGAGGAGCATCTGATCATTGTAAACAAATAAATATACAAATAACTAGGTAAGCAACTACTTGATAGATGTTGACTATAAGGTTCCCCAAAAAACTCACATGTAAGACAAATGCAGGAAAGTTCAGAGGAGAAATGATTGGTCTGCAAGAGTATTAACCCAATCAGTGAATTAATCCCCTGATAGGGATTAACTGACTGGTAACTGAAGTGGTGGGGAGTGGCAGGAGGAGGTGCAAATTGGGGATGTGGCTTTGGGATATATATTTGTATCTGGAGTCTCTCTCTCTGTTTCCTGACCACCAAGATGTGAGTTGCTTCCCTCCACCACATTCTTCCACCATGATGTCTTGCCTCACCTTGAGCCCTGAGGGATGGAACCTGCCTTCTATGAACTAAGACCTCTGAAACCCAGAGCCCGTAAATACACTTTTCCTCCTCTTCAGTTGTTCTGGTCAGGTTCTTTAGTCACAGTAGTGAAAAACCTGACTAAAACAATGATTGTGAGTTTAGTTGGGTATAGTGTCATAATTTCTTATGTAATAAAATATCTTAGTGGAAATTTATGCATTTTTCTTCAGAAATTCTTCCAAATCGTTGGAAGAATTGTTCATGCAGTTTTACTGAATGCGACTGATTAAAAAACCAGACATCCTTGCCACAAATACGTGATATGTCTCTTGAATCAGTACTTTGTAATTAATCCATTTTTGTATTTCATATATTGGTAATGTTACTTTAGCTTAGTTATATTATATTAATGAATACAGTCATCTACACACTTCTTTCTTGTTTGAGTTTTGCTTCCCCCATCCTGTTCTTTTGGTTTGTATGAATCGTGCAACTGTTAATGTTTCCCACAAAGATTTCAAGTTTGTTTGTATATGTGGTGCATATGTCTTTATGGTCCTTGGATAAATACCTAGTAATACAATTACTGGATTATTGGATAGGTGCATATTTAACTTTACAAATGCATTAGTCATCTATTGCTGTTTAATAAGTACCCTTAAAACTTGGTAGCTTAGCATGAAAAATTTAGGGATAAGAGGAACTTACCTCAACATCATAGAGGCCATATATGAAAAACCTAAACCAACATCATACTGAATGAAGAAACAATGAAAGCAGTTTCTCTAAAATTAGAAACATGAAAGGATGTACACTGTCACCAATCCTATTCAACAATGTCCTTGAAACTGTAGCCAGGGTAGTCATTAAAGGGAAGGAAATTAAAAGGATACACACAGGAAAAGAAGAAGTCCAATTATCTGTTTGAAGATGACATGATCTGATACTTAGAAGATGCAAAAAAATTCCACCAGAAAACTTTCTAGATCTGACAAACAGATTCAGCAAAATAGCAGGATACAAATCACTGCAAAAATGAAGAGCTTTTCTGTACTCCAGTAATGAATCTGCTGAGGAAAAAATCAGGAAAACAATGTTGTTTACAGTAGCCTCAGGGAAAGTAAAATAAAATACCTGGAAATATCTACACAAGGGTGTGAAAGATCTCTAAAATGAAAACCATAGAACATGATAAGAACAAAATTAAAGAAGGCCTTATAAGATGGAAAGATCTCCCATAATCTTGGTTAGACAAAATTAGTAATAAAAATAGTCATAGGGTCATACTACCAAGAATGGTATACATATTTAATGAAATCTCCATCAAACTACCAAATGACATTCTTCACAGAACTATAAAAAACAGGACTAAAATTCATATGGAAGAATAAAAGACCCTAAATACTCAAAACAATCCTGAACAATAAGAGACATGCTGTAAAGATCACAATGCCAGATGTTAAACTACACTAGAGCTATAGTAACAAATATGGCACAGTACTGGCATAAAACCTGATGTATAGACCAATGGTACAGAATAGAAGACACACAAAAAACAAACAAACACAAAAATGCAGTCACCTGATCCTTGACAAATGAAAAACATACATTGGAGAGAAGATAACCTTTTTTAAAAACATGGTGCTCAGAATACCATATGGAGCAGAATGAAAATAGATTTCTGTGTCTCTTCCTGCAAAACATTCAATTCTAAGTCAATCAAAGACCTAGGAATTGGGCCCAAAACATTGCAACTGCTACAAGCAAACATAGGGTCAACAGTTTTGCATTTTGGTACAGGCACCAACTTCCTTAACAATACTTTTAAAGCTCAAGAAATATAACCAGGAATTAATAAGTGGAATGGCATTAAGTTTAAAAACTTCTGCACATCAAAGGAGATCAGAGATGAAAAGGCCTACCAAATGGTAGAAAATCTGTGCCAGTTACTCTTCTGACAGGGGATTAATCTTCAGAATATGTAAAGAAATCAAAAAATTTAATACCAAAGAAGCCCTGAATAACCCAGTCGAGAAATGGACGGAAAAGGAGGCTGAGGCAGGAGAATAACAAGTTCAAAACCAATCTCAGCCAATGAGCAAGGTCCTAAGCAACTTAGTGAGACCCTGTCTCAAAATAAAAAATAAAAACAGATTGGGGATCTGGATCAGTGGTTAAGAACTCCTGGGTTCAATCACTGGCATCAAAAAAAAAAAAAAAAAAAAAATGCAAAAGATCTCTCCACAAGTTTCTCCAAAGAAGAAATACTAATGGCCAAAACATGAAAAACTGTTCAATACCCTTAGCAATCAGGAAAAGGCAAATCAAAACTACTGTGAAATGTCATCTCACTTTAGTTAGAATGATGATCATAAAGACTACAAACAACAATCATTGCTGAAGAAGATATGGGAAATAAGTGTACTTGCATGTTGTTGGTAAGAATGAAAATTAGTATAAAAGCTGTGGAAAGCACTATGGAGATTCCAAAAGACTAGGAATAATAATAATAATAAAAATAATAATAATAATAAACAAATGACCCAGCTATCCCAAATCCTCGGTATTTATTAAAAAATAAAAACAAAACAAAACAACAACATCAAAAAAAAATCCAAAGCAAAATGAAATAGCAGCATAAAATAATGGTGCATATAATGCATACCAATGATTATAGCAGCTCAGTTCACAATTTCCAAGTTATGGAAACAGCCTAGGTGTCTGTTAACAAATGAATAAAGAAAATATGGTATATATACATGATAGTGATTTAATCAATCATGGAAAATTATAAAATAATTTTATGGTAAACTGATGGAACTGGAAAACATCATACTAAGAGAAATAAGCTGGACCTGGAAAGTCAGAGGTTGAATGTTTTCTCTTATATGTGGAAGCTAGAGATAAAGAGAGAGAGAAAATTGAAGGAAGACCAATACAGATGGGGAAGGAGATTAAGAGGGAGGAAGCAGGGGAGGACATGGGGAATTATTTGAGGAACAAAACCTAACAAATTTTGTAATGTCCATATATGAATATACCACAATGAATCCCAATTGTATATGTCATTATAATGCACTTATTAAAATAATAATAATAAAGTATAGCACATGGATCAGGGGAGGGAAAGGAAATATACTGAGGAAGGAGATTGATCAAATTTTGATATGTGCATATTCAAATATGGCATAATGAATATAATATACATAATGAATGCAATGTAATGCATTAGTGAAAAAAACTTAAGGGTTTCAAACAACAAACTTTTATTATATTACACTTTTATGTGAGCAAAAAACCTAGGTGTGCTTCTGACCAATTATTTGAAAGGAGATTGAAATCAAGGAATTGGCTACAACTGCAAGCATCTCAAGGCTCAGGAACGGGAGAATCTGTATTCAAGGTCTCTCATGTGGCTGTGGGCGGTCCTGGTTTTTGCTGGCTGTTGGTGGAAACATCAGTTCCTTCTTAGGTGGTCTCTCCGTGGACAGATTGCTTCCCTCAGAGTGAGTACTCTAAGATAGAGAAAGGTGCAGAGAGTGAGCAGGACAGAAGTCAGTCTTTTTGTAATCTACTCTTGGAAATGACATTTTATGGGTTTTGCTTCATTCAATTCATTTGAAACAAGTTAACTAGCTCTAGTCTAGACTTAAAGTGAGGGGATTACACAGGTTGAGAATTCAAGCAAGTGAAGATAATTGGGAATAGTCATAAGGAGTGCCAACTCCATAAGGTTCTGTTCTGTAGCAAAATGTTCAAATTATTTTACTCTACCCCAAAAGGTTTTGAGGGTTCTTTTTGTCCTATGGGCTTTCCAATGCACATCATTGCTTCTATTTATTTATTATTTTTTAAGTTTTTATCCATTCCAGTAGTTGCAGAATGTCATCATTATTTCGCAGATAATTAGTGATTTTGGTATTTCACGTTCTGGGAAGTGGTCATTCAAGTTTTGTACATATGAAAAGATAATACTATAGATTTTTTAAATTGATTTTAGTGAATTTAAATATTACTGACACAAGTCTTTTGTGTGAAATACATATCATGATTAATTTTTTCTAACCTAAAACTTGCCCTTTCATATATTTTATAGTTTCCTGGATAAATAAACTTTTATAGTGAAAAGTATTTTAAAATGTTTTCTTCTTAATTTTTCATTAGGTTAATGATTTTTGTATCCAGAAATTTATTTCCAAATCCAAGGTCACAATGTCCTCTAGTTTTCTTTTAGAAATTTTGTTGTTTATATAGCATTACTTTGAAAAAAAAATTTATGTAGGTATGAATAATGATAAAAACTTGTGTGCTATGTTAGGTTCCTTGAGTTTTTAAATATGCAAAATTTAGGATTACCTTGATAATTTCTAGCAAAAAGCCTTGATAAATTGATTAGTATTTCATTGGTATTCATCATTTTGTTAATGGTTAAAAAAAATACTGAATATTTCCAATCCATAAACATGATGAATATCATTCTATTTAGGCCTATTTAAATTCTATATGTATATTTCTGGGTCCAGGGTTTACATGATTTTTGTTAAAACTCTTCCTAGAATTTTATGTTTTAATGCTATTTTACATGCAACTTTTAGGAGTATTACCTTCTAATAGTTCATTGGTAAATACACAGTAGATCTTTATATTTGACTATATTGTGATATTCTGCTGAATATCTTTATCCTAGTGATTCTCTGGTACACTTTTTACCTATAAAAGCATATCAACTCAAAATAAGATATATTCACTTTGTTTCTAAACTTTACAACTGTTTTTGGACTTTTTGAACTGGCTAGAAACATTTCATAATATTTAGTAGATTTAGTAAGAACTGACACTCTTGCCTTGATTGAAGTCTTACCAGGAAAATATTCTGTATTTCACTATTGATTATAATGTTACCTGCAGATATTTTTATAGAGGCCCTCTATGAAATATAAGATGTTCCCCTTTTTTAATTTCTCAAAATTTTTACTACTAAAGTTGAATTTTGTCAAGTTTTTTTCTGAATCTATTGAGAAAACCATAAGGTATGCTTTATTTTATGTTAATGTGATCAATTTCATTGGTTGTTTTTTACATACTAAATAAAATTTACATTTTTGAGATAAACCCACTCACTATGATGTATTATGCATTTGTATGTTACCATACTTAACATGGTAACATTTTGTGATTAATTCTCATTTTTTTGAACTTGGAAGAAATCAGTTTACAGTATTCTTTCCTTGTATAATATCCTTAAAAGATTTCATTACCTGGATTATTCTGTTCTATTCAAATGAGTTTCAAAGGGGTCTTTGAATGGGATGTGCATGACTTCATAACATTACTCAAAATGACACATAATTTAAATCCTATGAATTGTTTGTTTATGAACTTTTCCATTTAATATTTTCAGACCATGGTTAACTACAGGGAAATGATTGCATATGAAATAAAACTGGGGGAACTGTAGTACTAACTTTGATTATTAACTGTGTATTTTAGATACAACAAGGCTTATTGGTCTCATCTGTTAAATGAATTGATAGTACTGTACCTCAGGTTATTGGAAATTCTAAATTGGATGTATGTAAATTTATATTTTAATTATCTGTTTATTTCATGAAATATTAAATTTCATATTCTGTGTTTGACAGATTTTAACATGGTCCTCAATTTTCATTTCTTGTGGTATTTTTACATTTTGTACTCTCTTATCTTTGTTTACTTATTTATTTTTAATTGTCAACTGATGATAGTGCCTATAAATGGAATATATTGTTATGGTTTGATCTATGAATACATTATAAAACAAGTCCATCAAGCTACTTGAGATATCTGTCATTTCAAAATGTGGTAAAAATGTTTTAAAAAATTGTGTTAAGTATATTATTACCACATTTCATATGTTAAGAATATTTAAAATTTTTTTATTTTAGTGATTTAAAAATAAGTAGTATTTATTGTGGCTAACTTGCAGTACAATAACCACTAAAATTTATTCCTGTGGTCTAAAACTTCCTACCCTTTGATCTTTTCTACTGAGTGTGGGAAGGACCTGCAAATTGCTTGTAACCAATAGAATATGGCAAAGTGATGGATACCCCCTCTGTGGTCCGGCTATATATAATTGTGATTTCTTCTTTGCCAACAGTATCACTGCCCTTGCTTTATATAATTAAGTGAGTGACTATATTATGAAAGTCTTAAATAGAGGTGCATGAATCAAGGCACTATGAGCAGCCAACAAGCAAGAAACTAAAGTCCACTGGCATGGAACCTTCAGAGAACTGAATTCTGCCAACAGTCCTACCAGCTTCAATGTGGACTTTTTATCATGGAAGTCTTAAGGAAAGACCACAACCACTAATTTGGCTTTAATTTTCAGAAGACAACAGGAAGCAGAAAATAAAGAAAAATCACATCCAAACTTCTGATGCACACAGATTGAAACAAATTTAAATTCATATTTTAAAGAGGTGAGGTCTGTGAAAATATTGATATAGATAGATAGATAGGTACATAGATGATGCATACTTAAAAAAAAAGATCTTTATATATTGATTACTATATCAATATAGATGACACATTTCTTGAATAATTTTGATTCTCAATGAATAATAGTTAAATGAATGAATGAAAGCAGGCATCTAATTGCTCTCATCCACCTTATCTGTATAAATAAACTATTTGCAAAACAAGTGAAAAGATGATATTATAAAATGGATGAAATAAAAGTCCTCTGTGTTTTACATTTTTCTGAATAAGCAGATAGAACCATTACCCCAAATTAGTAATTTACAAATGTAAAGTTCATAGGGTCAAAGGTTATGTCAGGATTTCTTTCATCTGATTTAAAGAACAATTGTGAATAAGTGAATAGTAATAGAAGTAAAGAGAGGTCACCATGCTATCACTGGGGGCAGGCATTATGTGGCAATCAGAGAAAAATCATTGGAAGCTTGTACTCCAGGGGTTTGAAAAGCTTACATATGTTAATTTGAGAAAAAGCTGAAAATGGCATCAGAGAATTCTGGTGGCCAAAGGAGGTCAGATATTTGTCAGTTCTTATACCTTAAGTAAAGGGAGAAATTTAAATCTCAAAGTAAGACTTGCCATAGGCATGTGGGTAATTAGCATTCAGCTAGAGGGCAAATTAAACTCACCCTAACAGTAGCCCCTTAATAGATCCTTCATAGAAAAAGGATTTAAAAATAGGGTTTTCTAAATTCCAATGATAAAAATATTATCTGTACTTACAACTATATTGATTGAGTGCTAACATGGCCCTTTAAGCATCTAATACTCACAAGTACATGGGGGAAGACATCATTTTTCAATGAGGAACAAAGGCTGAACTATATTAATGATTTGCCAAAGATCATAGAGTGCCTACCTGGCACAACTGGAATTTGAACTCTCACTTTAAGTTCTTTCTCTATTTTGTACCTTTAGGTAATCAAATGTGACAGTTAAATTTTTTTATCCTAAATATTTTACTAGATATCTTCCCATTTGTCTTGGTCATATCTATACTTCAGAAGCACATATGAAAATCATGTGTTTCCAATGCCGGTGAGGTGGTGTTCAGTATTCTAGTGCTATTTCACCAAGGCAGAGCTGGTGTTTTATAGCTTTCTCTAGTTTGGCAAAGCAAGCCATACACAGACTGCGAGCCTGGTCTATTTCTGCCACACTATCTAATTCTGAGAAAAATAATGGGAGAATTGTCCCTGAGTCAGAATCAAGAAAGTTTCTCTGACTAGATTATTCATGTATCAAAGACTGGACTTATTCCATTTTTGCTCTTTTATGTGGGAGTTCACTAACATTCTCTACAATTTTTAAAAAATGATGCACCTGTTCGAAATAGCCCAAATATTCTGACTCTATTCAAAGTAATCTAGTCATACTTCACAATTTCATCTTCCTACAAGCAATTTTAGATTTTGATGATCAAAAACAAGTCATCTAGAAGATTTAAAACTTTACTTTTTATGCTTAAAATTATAATCCATTTTGAGTTAATTTTTCCATATGATATGAAGTTTAGGTCAAGGTTTGTTACTTTTTAAAAAATAAGGTATGCATTTTTCTCATACCAATATTGAAAGAGCTACCCCTCCTCTACTGAAATGCTTTTACTTTGTCCAAATACTTGAGTAGTTATATTTTTGTAATCTATTTCTGATTCTGATTCTATTCTTCTGTGCTGCTTGCCCATTATTCTGCCAGTAGAACACAATCTTAATTATTGTGGTTATGTAATACATCTTAGCATTGAGAAGAATGAGATCTAGTATTTGGTTTCTCTTCTTAAAAAATTATTTTAGCTATTATTGGACGACTCCCTGTCCATATGGACGTTAGGTTCATCTTATTCTCCCAAAAGAAAGTTGCCGACAATTGATAATAATTGAGTTAAACTAAGAGATTATTCCAGGGAGGAATAACTTTAGCACATTGTGTCTTTCAACATACAAGCATAGTCTGTTTCTCCTAGTGTTTAGTTCTTCTTTGATTTCCATTACAAATATTTTGTAATCTCCCCATAGAGTATATAAATATATAATTGGTTTTTTTTCATGTTGATCTTGAACTATGAGATCTTTATAAACTTATTAATGTGTTATACATTAGTTTGTATGCTTGGATTCACTAAAGTTTCTACATAGACAATCATGTCATTTCCTGATAAAGGCTAACTTATTTCTTCATTTTTTATTAGTTTTCACTTTATTTCTTTTTCTCGGTTTACTGAAGGGAAGGGAATATATAGTACTTATTTAAATTAGATGTTCCTATAGTACACAAAAACATTCATTTTATTTGTTTTTTAAATTTGCTCTTTTTAGATATACATGACAGTAAAGTTTATTATACATACATGGAGTGCAATTCATTCCAATTTAGACCCCATTCTTGTGGTTGTACATAATGCAGCATTTCACTTCATACATGAAGAGAGGAAAATTTGTCCAATTCATTCTACTCTTTCCTATTCCCATATCCTTTCCCTTCCAGTCATTCCCCCTTGTCTAATCCAAAGAACTTCTACCCTCCCTTATTGTGTGTTAGTCTCCACATATCAGAAAAAACATTTGGCCTTTGGTTTTGGGGAACTGACTTATTTCACTCTAGCAGGACAGTCTTCAGTTCCATGCACTTATGACCAAATGTCATATTTTGATTCTTCTTTATGGTTGGGTAACATTCTGTTGTGTCTATATACCACATTTTCTTTATACATTTATCTGTTGAAGGGTACCTAGTTTGGTTCCATAGCTTAGCTATTGTGAATTGAGCTGCTATAAACATTGATGTGACTGTGTCACTGTCTTGTGCTAATTTTAAGTCCTTCAGGTGTATATATACCAAGGAATGGGGAAACTGGGTTAAATGGTGGCTTTATTCCAAAGATTTCTGAGGACTCTTCATATTGCTTTCCTTAGTGGATGCACCAATTTGCAGTTCCACCAGCAGTATATGAGTGACCCTTTTCCCCCACATCCTTTCCAACATTTATTACTTAAATTTTTAATAACTGCCATTCTGACTGCCATTCTGAGATGGAATCTAGGTGTAGTTTTAATTTATGATACTATAATGGCTAGTAATTGAATAATTTTTCATATATTTGCTGAATGATTGTATTTCTTCTGTGATGTGCCTGTTCAATTCCTTTGCTCATATATAGATTGGGTTATTTATTTTTTGGATGTTAAGTTTTTGAGTTCTTTGTATATCCTAGAGATAAATGCTCTAGCTCAGGTGCAGATGACAAAGATTTTCTCAAATTCTGTAAACTCTCTGTTGTTCACATTCTTGTTTCCTTTGATGTGAAAAAGATTTTTAATTTGATATTATCCCATTTATTGATTTTTGATTTTACTTCTTATACTTTGGGAGTCTTGTTGAGGAAGTTGCTTCCTAAATCAACATGATGAAGAGGTAGGCATATTCCTTGAAACCCTAGTCAGAGCAATTAGACAAAAGAAAGAAATTAAAGGGATAGGAATAGGAAAAGAAGAACTCAAACTGCTTATAGAAATCATAAACAAATTCAGCAATGTAGCAGGATATAAAATTAACACCCATAAATCAATTGCATTCCTATACACCAATGATGAATCAGCTGAAAGGGAAATTAGGAAAACTATTGCATTCAAAATAGCCTTAAAAAAATTCTTGGGACTCAATCTTAAAAAGAGGTGAAAGACATCTACAGTGAAAACTATAGAACCCCAAAGAATGAAATTTCAGTAAACCTTAGAAGATGGAATCATCACCCATGTTTTTGGATAGACAAAAGGAATATTGTCAAAAGGGCAAAACTATAGACATTTAATGCAATTCCTATTAAGGTTCTGATGATGTTCTTCATAGAAATAGGAAAAGCAGTTATGAAATCCATTTTGAAAAATAAGAGACTCAGAATAACCAAAGGAATCCTTAGTGAGGAAAGTGAAGTAGGAGGCATCACAATACTAGACCTTAAATTATACTACAGAGCTAGAGTAATAAAAAAAGCATGATATGAACACCAAAACAGAGAAAAACAGATATGAAGACCCATTGTACAAAATAGAAGACATAGAGACAAACCCACATATATAGAGTTATCTTATACTAGACAAAGATGACACAAATGTACATTGGAGAAAAGATAGCCTCTTTAACAAATGGTGCTGAGAAAACCGAAGATCCATATTTAACAGAAAAAAATTTAACCTTATCTCTCACCCTGCATAAAACTCAACTCAAAGTAGACCAAGGACCTACACATTAGACCAGAAACCCTTTGCCTACTAGAAGAAAAAGAATTCATTCTTTGTCCTTATGTATGAAGTTAGTAAGTATTTTATAGATGATCTTTATGAAGATCAGAATTTAGGAGAAAAATTTCATGACCTTGAACTAGATAAAGGGATCCCAAATTTGATATTAAAAGCATAATCTGTAAATGTAAACAATTGATCAATTTGATCTCATCAGAAGTAAAAAAGTTTTTTATTTGTTAACCAGTCTTAAAAAGACTGAATTAGAAGCTATAGTCTTGGAGAAAAGATTTGTGAAGCATCTGTCTATTCAATGAAGATCCCATATTTAGAATATATAAAGAACTCTCAAAACTCAACCATGAAATAAATGACATCAAATGTAAATATGGCCAAAATACCTACACACACATTTCACTGACTAGGGTATATGGATGGTTGATAAGCATGAGAAAAGTCATTTAGAATCATTTCCCATTGGAGGAATACAAACTCTCAATGCAAAAAAAAAAAAAAAAAAAAAAAAAAAAAGTCACTATATGCCTATAAAGTAAAATTTTGAAAATGCTGATAACACCAAATTCTGATAAGGATGCAAAAGTATTTGGACACTTGTAACTTACTAGTGAAATATAAAACATTAGAGTCCCTTTGGAAAATAGTTGCAAGTTCCTACTTAAACAAAAATGATCTTAAAATGCAAGATAGCAATTGTATTCATAAGCAAAACTTATATATATGAATATATATAGCAGCTTTATTCATAACATCCCCATATTGTAAATCGTTCTGATGTCCCACAATGGGTGAATGATTATACACAATTTAGTACATTCACACAGTGGAAGGCCACTTGGTAACATAAAGAAGCATACTATTGTTACACACGACAACTGAGAAAACTATGCTGTATGAAGAAAATCAATCTCAAAATATGTCATATTGTTCCACTTTTTGTAAATAACTTTGAAATAACTTTGTTGGAGAAATGGAGAAGACAGTACTTGTTTCCAGAACTGAATATGGTTGTGGCTAAATGAAGTGAGAGCAGAAAGTCCTGTGGGTACAGTATAGTTGAGTATTTTGATTAGTGTGCGAGTTACATAAACATGGCTATCCCTTTTTAAATTAAATTAAGCTATACATACACAGAAACAAATATGAATGTGTGAAAGTATAACTGATGAATTATGAATAAACTTTGTACATTGTATCAGTAAGGGTTTACTTAATATTGCACTATAGTTGTATAAGATGTGAATATCTTCTGATGTTGGAAGAGAAAGTACAGTATTCCCTGTACATTTCTTTGCAACTTCCTATAAATTTAGAATTATTTTAGAAGTTAACATTATTCTTTTCTTTCACCATACCCACTAAAAAAACTTTTAAAGTCATTTTTAAACCCTAAATTGCAGAGTTTTTAAGTTATTTAAAGGTAATATTAATGTGAAGTGCAGCTATGTGTTCTGAATTCCTTGTTATCACTCTGTGAGAGTGCCTGATCTTTTGCTCAGTGGAAATGGAACCATGATATTTGATCTCCTGTACCTGTTAGAAAAGAGATATTTTGCACTTAAACTCACTCCAATATATGTTCTTGTGAATTTGAAATGGTGTCATAGAATCTTTACTTGGTCCCTATCAGGAAAATCTGTTATTATGAAGCTTGATCCGGGGGGTAATTGTACATAGCACATCATAGTAGGGACAACAGTTCTTCCAAAAGAGTGGATGAGGGGAGAGAAGTTATTTGGAAGACCTTAGAGAGAGAAAGCAACTTTGACCTCTGGTTTTGCAAATAATATTCCTATTTCTACATAAATTTTGATGTATTTCCTGCCATTGGATTCTATGTGACACCTTTTGGCTTCCTCTTTTCCTCCCTCTCTCCTTCTTTCCTTTTGTTTTTTAATTCTCTTTCTTTTTTTTTTTTTTTTCAACCTATCATTAGCTTCTAGTTCTCTGATTGAAATGATTTCTCATTAAGACATGCTAGGTTATACTTGCGTTACTACATGTGCTGATAATCTGGTTCCATTTTGAAGCTTCTTCATTTTTTTCCTAATTCAAACTTACTTCTTAAAGTGATATTCCCCCCTCTTTAACTACAGTCCACTAATAAAAGGTAGCCAAAGAAAAGGTGGGGTGGAGAAAATATGTTTTAGAAAAGCCCATTGACTCTTCATCCATCTCATGGGCATAGAGATTAGACCTTTCGTTCTAATAGTATTTTCAGAGTGCCTACAGAATTCTTTTCTGCACATGATAATATCCCAGTCAGCAAAGCTACTTAATTGACTGTCATACTTTGTACTGGGACTGGTATATTCCTCTTAAGAGACAAAGTTATGTTTTTGGTTTTTAAATTTGAATCAAAGAATGATTTTAAAGCATGTTTTGTGTAGATGTGGAAAGTTGATCATGGTTACACTTTCCCGAATCTCATAAGCAATTATCTAACAGTTTTCTAAGATTTTTCAAACAATGTTCATTTTAGTACCTATTGTATTGTAGAGAGGAAATGAACTCAACACTCGTGTGGATCCTAGTGAGGTTATTAGTCATAGCAATGTTTTTAGAAATAGGGTAAATGTTTAAAAAATTCATGTACTTTTAAGTTCAGACTTTCTACTTGATGAATTGAGTCCTACAGGATTTTCCAAAGAAAAGCAAGAAATGATTTAGTTTGAAGTATATTTTTTGTGGCACTTCTTCTAAATAGTAAACAGGCAAAATATCCAATTTAGGCTGTTGGTTCACTACAGAAGTAAATACCTATGCAGTAGAATAAAACTCAGCAAACAAAATTTATGTGGTAATTTCCGACATACACATTATATCTAAGTGAAAGCCTTTCTTATAGCTATTAAAGACACTTGTTTTGATATTAGAACTGCATACAAGAACTGTTCTTATTTCTTGCTCTTATTGAGCTGTTTGTACTTAAATCTTCATGTATTACTTTTCTACACTGTTAATAAACTGGGCAATTATCATAGGTTTAGTGGCTTAAAACAACATATTTATTTTCTGATGATTTCTGGGAGTCAGGAGTCTTTCCCAGTAGCTGAGTCTTGCTCAGAACTTCACGAATGTGTGATCTCATGTGGAACTTTAAGTTCCTCCTTCAATCCCCTCGTTGGTAGACAGAAGTCAGAGTCTAGGAGTTGTAGTAGGGAGCCCCAGAGGATGCTTCTCACGTTTTGCCATGTGGCTCTGTGCAAAGTATGACAGTTTCCTTCTCCAAAGGGCAATGAGAGTATTGTTATTGCATAGATTATGCCCAACCACAATTATCTCTCTTTTAATTCAATGAAAACAATGTCATTCTTTATATCTGCAAAATTCTTTTACCATTGTCATATAAAGAGACCTAATCCCAGGAATTAAAATCTCATATCCTTGCCCCAATCAAGGGAAGGGATTCAAAACAAGATGTGAGCTATTGATAATCATCTTAGAATTATACCCACTAAGAACCTTAATATCTAATGCGTATTTCCAAAATTGAACTAATACTATTTCTAATTTAATAGGATTTAGAGAACATTTATTAAGATAAAGAATCTTAACCCTTAACTTGTGTTAATAAAGAGATGTTGACTCTGTTACAGTTACCATGATTAATAGTATTAGTGGCATTGATATTGGTAACAGGGACTTACAAAATGTGTATAAAGCAACATAAAAAATTTTATAATGGCTACATTTGTTTATTATTCATTTTGATTACATATATAATTATTATTCCCTTCTTATTTCCATTATTATAATAATGTTATTACAGTATTGAGTTTTATGCAATAATTACTGAACTTTACATAACATTTCCCATTTGCCAGGGCATTTTTGCAAATTCTAATGAATTAACTCATTTAATTCAAATGCAATAATACAAATTCAGTATTACTAATATGCTTGTTGAACGCCAGAAGAAACTCAAGTAAAGTCAGGTAAAATTACATAGTCAAGGTCATGTTGGCATTACATAGCACAATGAAAGTAACAGTTTAGGCAGGCTAGCTTTGGACCCAACTCTATTCTGCCTTTCTTATAATATAAATCGTATAGTCATAGGAAAAAGAAAGAGTAAAAGTCATTATTGTTTAAATAAAAGGTGAAGCTAGGGCAAAATAAAAGCAGTTTAATAAAATTTGGAGAGACAAACCAAGTTTGTAATTTCCTCAATTTCCTTCCTTCTCTCTCTCTCTCTCTCTCTCTCTCTCTCTCTCTCTCTCTCTCTCTCTTTTTAATAGTCTTTTATACTAGAGCTTCAAAGAGTTAGTGAACCACTATAGTGGACTTAGAACCTGCTGGAGACTGAACATCGCACAGATGGAGTGAGAGGAAGGCTATTCCTGGGAGAAAACCTGCACTTTCCCACAAGCTCAATGCTTTAGTTTGAAACAGCTTCATCTTTGTTCTGAATTTCTGAATTGGTGTGTTCCTCTCCAAGGGCCATCCTTTTCTTTTCTTCCTCCTTCACAAGATCGGTTTGCCCAGAACTCCCACAAAGGTGCTTTGGCTAAAAAAACCTGTTCCTCTTAAGAGAGTGTTTCCCACCCCATCAGGCACAGAAATCATTCAACTTCTTCAGCTTCCTGCAGCCTTTTCTGGGTGGTATCCCAGTTGGACTCAGGCAGCACCAGGGGGCACACTGTAGGACTCCCACAGTGATGCCAAATTTACTCTCATACCTTTCTCTGTTTCCTGGATTCAGCAACAAAACAGCTCCAGTACTCTCCTTGATATTGTGGTCCCGATGAATTCCCTTGACAATAGCTGCTCCTCATTTTTCCTCCTTGGTCACCTCTGTTAGAGTTCTGCTTTTCCCTACAATTATATTTTTCTTTAAACTGCTTCCTGCATTATTTGCTTTCGGACCTTTCTTTTGTCCCTCTGTCGGTACACATATTAAAATGAAAATATCAAGGTCAAATGCCTCATTCTCATTCCTGCGCAGCACTTTAGAATGGGGGGATTATTTATTTATTTTATTGTGCTTGAATTGGGTGTGGGTGTTGGGGTGAGAGAAAGTGAAGATGAGGGGATAGGAAAGGATAGAGATGGCTCCTTTGAACTGTTTTTTATCACCTGGTCTTCTCTCTGCATCACAGTATATTCACAAAAGCAAGGTGGAACATTCATACATTTGTTCATTTGTTCTCCAGATATTTAGAGGGCTAGGCAGAGGAGCAAAAACCAAAGAGCACTAGTGTTAAAAATCAGAAGACTATGGTTCTCCCTGGCGTTTAACCTTATCGTGGAAATTGGCAAGTGGTTGAACATTCACAAATATTTTTTGATGACATTCGACCTGCTAGGCGTTATGCTAATTGCTTGGGATATATTAATGAACAATTCAGAGGAAGTCTCAATCATCTGAGAAATTGTGGTTCAAGGAGCTACTTCACCTTTTTGATCCTTACTCATATAAGTTCATTTTGAGT
This sequence comes from Sciurus carolinensis, assembly GCF_902686445.1. Classification (NCBI taxonomy): domain Eukaryota; kingdom Metazoa; phylum Chordata; class Mammalia; order Rodentia; family Sciuridae; genus Sciurus; species Sciurus carolinensis. The sequence goes on from NC_062223.1 coordinate 39,029,679, forward strand.
TTATAATTTATTTTTTCCTAATCCCTTCATTATAGTTCTTTCTATTTAGGGAATATATTCAGATGCAGATCTGCTCATTCTAGCCCCTTGTCTGCAAAGAGTTCTATGCACTGATACCTCTTATTTCTCCATCTAATTATTCATTTTTATTAAACAATGCAAAAGCTCACAGTGCTAATAGAGCCCAGAATAAAGAAATTTGAGGCCTCAAATACCTTTACTTTAAATCAAAAGCATTACAAATTTCAAATTAGTAGAATTTGAAACACTTTAAAAGTTTAAGTATACCTGGGTGCAGTGGTGCATGCCTGTAATCCCAGTAGTCCCGGAGACTGAGAAAGGAGGATGGAGAATTCAAAGCCAGCCTCAGCAACTCGGCAAGGCCCTAAGCAACTCAGCGAGCCTCTGTCTCTAAATAAAAAGAAAAACATGCTGGGGATGTGACTTAGTGTCCCAGGGTTCCATACCTGGTACACCCCCCCAAAAAAAGTTGAAGTATAAAATACATAGGCTGCCAAATGGGAGCTAATTTAGTATAGACTATTAAAACTATTTATATCTATTCTGGATCAAAGAATATTTGACATCTAAGGAAACATTAGAGTTGACGGTAAGAAAATAAGAAGAATAGGACATCTTAGCCTCTGTTCCTGCACAGAAACACCAGTTTAACAATACTATATAGACAAAAACAATTTTATGAGAAGCCAAGATAATTGTTAAGAAGTTGCAGTACCTGTCATGAGCACAAAATCAGGAACAGTGTCACTAAAATAGCAAGAAGAGAATTTCACTTTACCTGTATCAGCAACCCTCCCAACCTCACCAAAAAAAAAAAAAAAAAAAATTCAGAGAGGAGTGAGCATGCATCCAGTCTCCAACTGCCTGAAATTTTGAGTCTTCGCTTGAATGGAATGGTGATGGAATCCCGTTTTGGGCACCTGGGCAAGCTAAGAAGAAAGGCAAAGTTGGGTCTTGCTGAGGCCTTCACAGCTTTGAGAGAATGGAAAGAGTAACATAACTTGAGTTTTCTCCCCAGGGAAGGAGGAAAAGGAATGCAATATTGCTCCAACATCTTGGCTCATGGATGGCAGAGAGAGCAAGAGATTATGGGCTTCTGAAAAGAAAAGACACAAGAAGAAAAGGGAAAAAAAAAGAAAAGAAATGAATGAAAAATGAATGAATGAAAAGAATCCAGTGGCATTCTTTAATCAGACAACTGACTCTAAAGATATAGAGATCTTTTAATTTCCTGACAATGCAAAATACTTATTTTAAAAAAGAACAGTGAGTAACAAGAAAACATAGATAAACAACTAAACAAAATCAGGAACCTCATCCCATGAAGAAAATGAGAGTCTCCACAGAGATACATAAAAACCACATAGAAATTCTAGAACTGAATAACAGAAGTGATTGAAAAATTGATGACAGGTGTTCCGCAGCAGACTTATGCAAAGAAAGAGTTGGCAAATTCAAAGACAGGCTATTTGAAATTATCCAGTGAAAGATGCAAAAGACAAAACAATAAAAGAAAAGAGTGAAAAAAGTCTAACTGATTTATAATTTAAAGAGAACCAATATACCCATTATGGAGCGTTTGAAGGAAAAGAAATGCAAGTGTTTAAAAAAAAAAAAAAAAAACTTACTTTAAGAAACAGTGACTGAAAATTCCCCAAGTCTGAGAATGGAAATGGGCATTAGAATTTATGAATCCCAACAGACCAAATAGAAAGAAGGTGAAGAGTCAACACTAAGATATATTATTCAAAAAATTACAAAAAGTCAAACACAAAGACAAAATTCCAAATGCAATTGAGGGAAAAGAGAATCATCTTATATCAGAAAATCTCCCAAAAGACTACAAGCGTATTCTAAGCAAAAATCTTTCAGGTCAGAAGGAAGTGGGATAGTATATTCAAAGTGCTGAATGAAAAGGAAAAAAATTGCCAGCCAAGAATACTATACTATGATGAGCCCACTGTCCTTCAAAAGTGAAGGAAACTTTCCTAGAAACAAAAGCTGATGGAGTTTATCAGTACTAGGCCAGTCTGGCAAGAAATGCCAAAGTAGTTCTTTTAATTGAAACAAAAGAACACTAAATGCCAGTTGAATTAAATAGTAAAAGAACACTCAGAAATCATGAAGCATGTAGGAAGGAGTAAATTACATAAATATGGATTACCCCACCCCTATGATAGTACTGATAAGTCATTTTTAATTTAAGTACAACACTTAAAAGGCATTATAAAAATAATTATAACTAAAATAAATTAATGAAAAACTCATGAATATTTATAAATAATGACAGCGGTAACATGAATTGTGTATGTGCAGAAAAATAAACTACAGGGTAATTGTTTGTGAGTGAAATAAAGTTATCATCATTGCAAAAATAGACCATTTAAAGATATTTTATATAAGCCTCAAGGTAACCATAACCACAAGAACTTACACAACAGGAAAGAAGTAATCAAAGTATATCAATACAAAATAAGACCAAGAGAGAGGAAAACATGAAGAACTATAAGACTATCAGAAAACAAATAACAGCAGTAGTAAATCCCTCCATACCCATAATTATTTGTAATGTAATCGATTAAACTCACAATCAAACATAAAGTTTTTCATGCCCACTTGGAGGCTGAAGAAGCAAGATCACTTTAGCACAGGAGGCAGAGATCAGCCTGGGCAACATAGAGAAATGCTGTCTCAAAAGTTTAAAAAACATTAACAACAAAACAATAACAAGGAGAACAGACAATTTGAGTGGTTGAAAGTACACTGAAAACAGACCCAGCTATATATATATTGTATCCAAAAGATCTATTTTAAACTTGAGGATATATGTAAGCTAAAAGTGAAAGAACAGAAAATTTTTCTTGTAAATGGTAACCCACTTATATGAGAAAAAAGAAATAAACAGCTTTTAAGCCATAAACTGTCACAAAAGATAGTCTGTTTTATGATGATAAAAGGATCAGTTAATCAGAAGGATATCACAATTACAAATACATGTATGCTCAACATCTGAGCAGCTGAATATATAAACAAAAATGAAAGTACTGAAGAGGAAAGAGGAAGCAATGCAATGATAGTAAGAGATCCCAAATCCACAGTTTAAATAATGGATAGAACATTCAGATGTTAAATGAACAGCAAATTTGAAAAACATACTAAACCAATTTGATGTAACGGATATATAAGTTTACACTCACATATAAAAAAGTATAACCTACCAACAAAGGTAGGAACATATTTTTTCATGTGCACACAGCCTTCTCCATGAGATATCACATATTAGGTTACAAAATAAGCCTTAAATATGTAATAGATTTAAAATCATACCAATTGTGTTTTGTTACCAAAATGGAATGAAACTGGAACTTGGTAACAAAAGAAAACTTGGAAAAATTAAAAATGTTGACATACAATAACACATGCTTGAAAAACCAGTGGGAAGGAGAAGAAACTAAAACAGAAATTTTTAAATCTAGAAGAAATGCAAAACTTTCTATAAACTTGAAACCTACCAAGAGTAAATTATAAGGAAGTAGAACACCTGGACAAACTAATAACAAGTGAGGAGTTTGATTAATATTTAAAAATCTCTCAACAGATCAAGTCTTGGAATCAGATGACTTCGGTAGGGTATTCTACTAAAAAAAAATCACATCAATACTCAAATTCAATCAAAAAAAATGAAGGAAAGAAAGCACATCTCCACTAGTTTTATGAGGCACAAATTGCCCTTACACTCAAGGTAGACAGAGATACTATAAACGAAGTACACTGATGACCAACATTCTTGATGAATGCAGATGTAAAAATCCAATGTAAAATCCAAATGTAAATGCACATTTAGAAGGACAATATACCATGATCAAGTAGGATTTATCCCTGGGATGCAAGTAGGGACAGCATGTGCAAATAAATTAATGTGATATACCATAGTGGTAGAACAAAGGATTAAAATTAAATGATCATCTTTTTAAATGAAGACAAAACATTTGACAAAAATGCTCACCTTCTTGTTAAACACTCTCAACAAAATAGGTGTAAAAGAACCTTACTGCAACATAATAAAAACCGTGTCTGAAAAATTCACCACAAACACAATTCTCAACAGTAAAACATTCAGAACTTTTAAGATTAGGTACAAAATAAGAACTTCTACTTTTGTCATTTCTATTCAATATCACACTGAAATTTCTAGGCAAAGCAATTAGGAAAGAAAAGAGGTAAAAAAAAAAGGCATCCAAACTGGAAAAGAAAGAAAGAAATGATTCCTCTTTGCAGATGACATGATCTTCTACGTAGAAAACCTAAATCAATGTCTCTCTCTCTCTCTCTCTCTCTCTCTCTCTTTCTCTCTCTCGCTCTCTTTCTCATACACACATACACACACATACGCACACACTCCATGATAAGGTAGCAGTATATAAAATCAATATACAAAATTATGTGCATTTCTAAATATTAACAATGAAGTCAACAAAAAATAAAATTAAGAAAACAATTCCATTTACATAAAATTCAAAAATATTAAAATACTTAATTATAAATATAACCCATGCAATAAAAACGTTCTGTACTTGAAACTACAAAGGATTAATAAAATAATTGGAAAGCAATATGGAGCATACTCAAATGACTAGGGATAGAATCATCCTACCACCCAGACATCCCACTCCTTGGTATTTTTCCAAAAGAATGAAAATCAGCATCCATTAGTGATACAGGCCCATCAATGTTTATAGCAGCATAACTCATAATAGCAATTTGAAAAAGTATAAACAAACAGAAGGAAGACTAGTAGAGGAAGATAAATTAGGAGGAGAGAGGAGGGGAGACAAAAGTAGTGCTGGGAAATGAAATGGAGCAAATTATAATCCATACATGCATGATTATTAAAATGAACCTCATTATTATGTATAAATATAATGCCCTACTAAACTTGTTTTAAAAAAGTAGACATGCTCATAGATTCAGAAATTGAATATGGTGAAAATATCTCTATTATCCAAAGTAATCTATAGATTTGATGCCATCCCTATCAAAATTCTAATGGTGGTTTTTTTTTTTTTTTTTTTGTAATTTCAGAAATAGAAAAAACAAAATCCTAAAATTCAGGTGGAATAAGAATACCACAAGTAGCTAACAGCGAAACCAGATCAATTACATTACCTGATTTTAAAATATAATGTGAGACTATAGTAATTAAAACAAGATAGTATGACATAAGAAACTACATAGACCAATGGAACAGAATAGACTAGAAATAAAACTCACAGGAATGATTACATGATCTGCCACCAGAGGGCCAATTATACACAATGGAGAAAGGATAGTCTCTTCAACAAACGGAGATTGAAGAGCAGAAGGATGGAGCAACTGTAATTTTGCACAGTGTTAAAGGTGATCCCCCATCAGAGGAGTAGCTAACAAAGATTTTCTTCCATTATGTAGACTGTCTTTTCATAATCTTAATCATTCTCTTTGCTGTGCCAAAGCTTTTTTACTTGAAAATGTCCTACATATTATCTTGGTTTTATGAAATAAGAATCTTCAAATGATATCTACCCTCTCATGTTCATTGTGTCATAATTCATAATAGGGAAGATATGGAACCAACCTAAATGTCCACCAGGACATGAAATGGTGAACAAAATATGGTATATAAATACCGTGAAATATTATTCAAGATTAAAGAAGAAAGAAATCCTACCATATATGGACAGCATGGATGAATGGAGAGGACATTACACTCATTGAAATAAGATTGTAACAGAAGGATAAATACTGTCTGACTTGATCTATTTGACTTATGTAAAATATTCAAGCTAGAGAAAGAGAATAGAATTGTGGGAGAAAGTGGGAAATGGTAGTTGCTGTCCAATGTGCATAAAATTTTCACTAAGCAAGATGAATGAGTTCTTAATTTTGGCATTACAACATTTAGTTAACAAAACTGTATTTGTTCTCAAAGACTTGGGAAAGCTAAGGTAGGAGGAAAACAAGTTGAAGGCCAGCCTTGGCAACTTAGCAAGAACCTGTTCCAAAATTTAAAAATGAAAAGAGCTGAGGATGTAGCTCAGTGGTGGAGCATCCCTGAGTTTAGTCCCATTAATTAACACACACACACACACACACACACACACCAGTTACTAGTATATGACATCCATCTTCAGATTCACTTAATGTTTTCAAGATGGCCACAGAATGTTTGCCCATTCTTTCTAGTTCACATCAATAGGGAAAGACTGGTTGAATATGGAATCTTTAAATAGATTTCCCAGGATCAACATTAAGCTCAGTTTACATCTCATTTCTAACTATATCTAGGAGGGTGCAAGGGAAATGTAGATTTGAGGCGATCACATTATAAATACCTCCTTTCTTCCTATAGGGGGGCTGTTATTATGGAACAAATGCTATCCCTATCTATATACAGATGATAGGTGGGTCAAAATTATGGTATGTAAATAAACTTGTGTAGGTTGAACATAAGACAGACAAATACTTTAGTTTAAATAATCAAATCATTTTTAAGTCAGATAAGAAAATTGTTTATACACTGACAGTGTTTTTCAAATGTCTAGGATGAGATTGGTTAAAACCAGATGCTTCTTTATGTTGAGAAGTGAGGGTTGAGGATTTGTGGGGAATGTGTTGGTCAGCTTTCTATCACTGTAACTAAAATACCTGAGAAGAATGACTAAGAGGAGGGAAAGATGATTTGGGATCATGGGGTTCCGAGATTTAGTCCATGGTTGACTGTGTCCATTGCTCTGTGTCCAAGGTGACAGCATCATGGAAAAAGGGCACAGGGAAGGAACACTGCTCCATTCATGGTTGACCAGGAAACAGAGAGAGGGAAGAGGCTGAAGGGAAGAAGCCCTCTAGGGCATACCCCCAGAGACCCACGTCTTCCAACCATACCCCCACCTGCCTGTTGTTACTACCCAGTCGGTCCATTCAAATCAGGATGAACGCACTAGGTTACAACTCTCACAATCCAATCATTTTTACATCAAAACATTCCTGCATTAACATGGGAGGTTTGGCAGATACCTCATATCCAGATCATAACAAGGAGTAGTAGAAGAAGTAAAGGAAAACAAACAGAAGGCATATCCCTAGATCTAGTCCCAAAGAAAAAAGTTGTCATGCATTTTTTGGATTCATGTAACAGAGATGCATTTGATTTCTTTAGCAGGGGAAGGATATTTTTTCATAGAAAAGAATATCTTGTACATAACCACTGTTTCATATTTTAGTTGTCAAGAAAATCTATGACAGATGTTAGACTAAAGAACTCAGGTCCTTTGACTCCCAATTTACTACTCTTCCTACTAAATTACATTAGAATTAACCAGTAGAATTCATATACACGTCCCTAAGCTTTGGAGTTTTCTCTTTCGCTAGCTCATGTTCTATGGTTCTAATTGATTTATTGATTTATTCAATAAAGCAGATGCTGCACATAATGAGCAGTAACTATAAACTCAAATGAAATCAGCATAGCTAAAGGAGAAACCCTGCTCTAAATTAATGCATTATACACATGCCCATGTATGTAAAATTATTCTTATATTAATAAACCTTATGAAGCACAGAGAAGGGAAAAATCCAGTTTCACTTACTCTGTTACCTTGAATATTTTTGTTTAAAAATATATTTGTATAAAAATTTAGGGTAATTCCATTTTGGTGATTCTTCAAGTATTTACACAGCCATATAAATGCTCTGGTATATTTTATTCTTTGTTTTTACAATAAATAAAAGTATGCTTAAAACAATTTGCTAATGAGCCTGTACATTGTTACTAAAAAACGGTGCAACAAGGATAGGTTGATTAGCCAGAATATGAGTCTATAAATTCATCTTCAGTATGAAAACTCACATACTTCAAGAAAAATCATTAATAATTTTTAATTCACACATGTTCCTCTCTTCCTGTGTATTCTGATCTGGCATGTCAATCAGGAACCTCAGATCAGATTTTTGCCCAAACATAATAACACTGGTGGTTTTGGTTCTTGTCTTCTTCCTGGGGAAAATTGACTCTGTCTTTGATTATTGATTTAAAATTTACATGGCTGTATTCAATCTGGTGTAATTGAAGAGACTTTATTCTGACCACATGGAACATGGCTTTCTTTGGCAGAAATTGAAGATATCTTAGGGTTTGAATGGTGTTCTAAACACAGTCAGACCAAAAATAGCCATCACAGATTAATCTTGCTATCTGGATAATATTCATCTGATGATACCACTTAATTCTAGAAGAACATTCTCCACCCTACTTAGCTTTTTTTTTTTTTTTTTTAGGTTGAACTCACTCTTTGTTTCTTTTCCCTTGTCATCAAGGTGTGATCCCTTGACCACATATAGAATAAAAACTATATTCTCGCCACTATCTTCCCTATTTCTATTGTACTCATATATGAATGAATTTCATCATGTACATCACAAGACTGGGGCCCGAATTAGAATAAGTTAAATTCCATGCATGCACAGTTTTATTAAAAGTGATTCTAATGTAATGTATAACAAAAAAGAGCCAATAAAAATACCATATTCTCAATCTGGAGATTTCTTAATCTGCATGTTCCAGATTTTCAAAATGATTATGGTGCACTCAAGTTGGTGAACCCTACTTGAAAGATATTCTTTTCTGTATAATAATGTTTTCTTCAGGTTGTTGAATAAAATAAGCATGTAGTGTGTTCCTCTCATTCTGATTGCATACCAAACACCTGTAAAGGTGATTGCTGATTAGTGTAGATTGGCTTCATATACTGGATATAAACTCACTGTATAAATGCAGTATTTGATGTTCCAGGGAAAATTGTGCTCCCTGTAAGGTGGTTTTTTCTTTATTTTCCTTGAAATATTATCCAACAACATAAAAAGTGTTTATTGTTTCAAGAGAAGAAAAAAGAAACAGAATGTTCCCTTCCATTAAATATTATTTCACTAGTGAATGATACATTCAAAAAATTAGACGACCAATAAGATTACATGAAATGAGTTTATGTAATAAGAGAAACAAGCAAACCAGTACATTTACATAGGGAGCAGGCAGGTAATGAATGCTAATGCATGTATGAATATTTGGGAATATTTTCTAAGTACAGTTAAAATACTATTTCTTTTGATGTTTCCATTTCTGGACAGGAAAAAGACTTTCTGATGACTAGAAAGCTAAGTTCAGAATTTTATTCATCCATATCAAAATCATCCTTGATTGAAAAAAACAAAACTAGCTAAACTGTCAATACTTGGTCAATAACTCTTTTCAAAATAATCAATTATCTTAGTTATATTTAAGTTTGTAACATTTTGTGTTTTTTTTCCCAAACACAAGGATCATAAAATCAATTAGAATGATTTGAAAAAAGCAGTTGTTCTTTCACTACTTAAAGATATTTAAGTAAAGGAAAAATGATTAAGGGTGTTGATTAGGATTTCTATTTTTTTTTCAATTTGGTCATTTTCCTTAGAATTTTTATTTTCAGAGAAAAAGAAAGTAATGAAAACAGATTTAAATCTACTCCTTTAAGTATTTATTCTTGTTGTATGTACAAAAATAGGCAACTTATATAAAGACAACTCCATTTTTGAAGTTAGGTGGACCGGTTCTGCATATCTAGATATCATATTACATTAAATAAATGAGAATGAAGGAACACATATGTATGGGTGTCTCTTTGCATTTGTGAAAGTAGTGAGTATACTGCTTTTCCACTTTGTTTTTAGAAAAAAATAAATATTTACTTGGCCATGGTTCTGGAAGCTATATTATTTTCCTACTATTGTTATAACAATTTCTAAGTGTGCTAGATTAAACAACACAAAAGTACTGAGTTAGTTTTGTAGGTCAGAAATCTGACAGGGTTCTTGTTGGAACAATGCTCAAGGTGTGGCCCTGACTGTGTTCCTTTCTGGGAGTTCTCTGGGGGAATCTGTTTCCTTGAACATGCAGGATCTAGAGGTCTTCCTCATTGATCTGCTCATGGCCCCTTCCTTCATCTCCAAGACAGTAAGAGTGAATTAAAACCTCCCCATTCTCTCCCTCTCTCACTGTTGGCAGGCAGGAAGGTTCTCTACATTTAAGGATTTCTGTGATTAAATTGGTCTCCAAAATAAAACAGAATAATTATTAATTTCAAGGTTTTTTTTTTTAAATTTTGCTTACATCTGCTAAATCTCTTTTACATTCTAGGGCAACATTTCTACCAGCTCTGTGGAGGATTAGACTTTGGATTTTGTTGGATTCCATTAGTCTTATACCACTGAGAGTATTTTCTCAAATGTGGAGAAAGGGAAATGGAAACTTATCTGCTGAATTATTTATTTCTCATTTTATTTAAACAAGTATAAATATACAAAAGAAAATTTCCTCTTAAAGAGACTGATGGACAATGTATAATTTGATACTATAGCTCATATCAGGGAAGGATTTGTTGAGACTAAAGAAATCATTGGAACATTCTGATAGCTTTCAGTCACATGGTCTTCTGTGTTTTAACACTTTCCCTTGAAACAATAAACTGTTGAGACTAAAGAAATCATTGGAACATTCTGATAGCTTTCAGTCACATGGTCTTCTGTGTTTTAACACTTTCCCTTGAAACAATAAACTGAGCTTCACATATAACCCAGAAATTATAGTCAGAATTCATTATAGGACTTTCCCTAGAGTTGTTGCCCCAATTTTCCATGGTGGTCAAAAAAGCAGGAAAAATGCAGAAATGGGAGGTAAAATATCAATCCATCTTAGTCTAAAAACTACTGCAGCTGTATCTTAAACGATCTGTTCAGGATGAGATTTTAATTAGGTAAAATAATTCAAAGATACAGAAAGAAGACAAAGGATGAATAGCAAAAATATTAAAAGAAAGAAGTAACTTCATGGTAAAAAATCTTATCATTTAGCACTGAAAATTTTCACCAATAATAATCCAACCTCCTTGTGTTACACATGACAAATCTGGAATGGCACTTATTTCCTTTAAGTGATTCTGTGCAGTCACTGAGAGAACTTGATCATCACATTACTTGAGTAGTGTCTCAGCAGCAGCTTAACCTTTAAGAAATATGGAACCTTCAATTTCCAGCAAGAAAGCACCTACAATCTGACCCACAACTTGCTTCTGTCTCCTGGGTCCCTTGCAATCCTCCTAGTCTTTCAGTCCTAGCCATTCCTGGCTTTCCCACTGCAGTCCTATGCTCTCACGTACCCTATAGCTTCCATCTTTGGTCACTATGCTCCCTCCAGAGTGCTAATCCTCAAAATCTGTCTTCTTTATTAATAGGCTGCTAGAAATTGTGAGGGAATGTTTTAAAATAGTGCTTTCAGAGTTTAATGAAAAATTGTTTGCTATTATAAAAGGATATTGCATAAAATACTCAATATAAAATACAGAGAGAAGAAAAAAGACTGAACAATTAATTGAGAACTAGATTCTATTGCTCAAATCCTATAAATTAATTTATTATGATAACTATGCAAACTGACACAACATAATTTTCATAAAACCATACTATAACAATGCAATTGAATAAAAATACCAATAAGTTCAAAAAGGATTTAGAAATCCTTCACAAAATTCTATTCATTTATAATAATTCTAATCCATTTTTCTCAGAAATTAAGTCAGAAAATATTAAAAAGTGTTTTCATCTTTCCAGTTTGAAAGGAGTCCATTGCTATATTAAAAGTCAAAGAAAGCCTATGTTAAAAATCATACTTGTTTAGCTTGATTCAATCTAGCATATAACATTTACCCATTTTGTAGCCACAAAATCCTTTTAATGTATTATATCTGATAATATGAGCACATTTGGTGAGACTTTGTGTTAAATATATTAATGAGCAATGCATTTTTAATATGACTTTTAGAAGGTAAAATATGCCACTCTAAGAGTTGGTCTTCAAAAAGACATTTATATTCTAATAACAAAATTTGACCCATGGTATGTAGGAAAAATTCAGACATTGTAATAATGTGCATTATGAAAGAGTACTAATATATTATAAAATAATAAGCATAAATTCTCTGGGTTAACTTTTCATTATCATTTTTGTGCAGAATCATTTTAAGTTCTTTTCTCTGAGCAGTCACAGTAAGTAAGATATGTCCAAATAACCTGTGACTTTTCAACACATGAACTTGTATACTTTTTAAGGTAGTATATTGGGCCTTGAGCTGACACTGTCAAAATAATACACCTTTTAGGTAAAATATGAAAGCAATGTAATTCTAATTTTAGGAGCACATCAAATTAGGAAGATCTAATGAGACAGACAATTTGATTTTCATTTTATCTGTCATAAGGGACAATTACCTTGTTTGATACTGGTTCACACAGTGGACACATGTGAGACCTGAAGTTTGCTGTAAGAATCTGTTTCTTCCATGGGAGAGATTTTCAGAGACTGTATTTGCTCATTTATGTGTGTGTATTTTTGCTGTTGTTGTTGTTGTTGCAGAAATACATATCACAAGAAAAAATTAAGGAAAGATTCTAACTTGAGTGAAACATACAATTTTGAGCCATGCTATCTATATTTATCAGAGGATTAAATATTAACTTCCTCAAGATGAAACAAGCTGCAAGGACAAAACTGATATCTGATAACCATGTATAATGTGTTGCGTAGGTCAAAGATCCATTTACTAATAAGTCCTTATTCAGGTACAGGCAGAAGAGTAACTCTCCTTCCTCATTTAAAAGTGCTTATTGTCATTTCCAGAATGCTTGCCATATTGTGTATACGTCTGCCAGTTTCATTTTTCTCCTGGTGAAAGCCTTCAAACTCATGTTCCAATTCTCTCATGTATCTAACTTTCCTCTGGAAAGCTATTGAGAGCAACTTCCTGCTGTGTCAAAGTACTTGTCTCCTCTACTGTCTCTGGAGGCCTAAAATTCTCAATCTTTGGACTACAAGAAGTGTGCTGACTTCTCCAAAGATGTTTATTTGTCTGTGTTTGTCTTTATGTATGGGTAAGGAGTACAACTCTCAAACTTTGTGTTCCAATTTGTTACCAGATCTCCCAAAGCAGTTTTGTCTGATCCTAGAAGCCAAGAAAATTCCTCTGGAATTATCTCACAATTCCCACTTCAATCACTTTTCTCTGTGCTTTTCAAATATTGCCTACAGTATTTAGCATCGGGCAAACACTGTCACAGTGGTTGTGAACTTTCTTTTTTCCCTTTCTCTTTGGTGCTTCTTCTCCATGAACTCATAATTTCCAGTTATAAAGCAAAATACCCAATGACTGAATGGAGAAAAGCAGAAAATGGATAGTAGGTTATATATGTTATTTTTGCTGAAATCAGGTGTGAAGGAGGGGCCAGATATGCTGATAACATAAGGGAGTGTGTGTGTGTGTGTGTGTGTGAGAGAGAGAGAGAGAGAGAGAGAGAGAGAGAGAGAGAGAGAAGGAGAGAGAGAGAGAGAGAGAGAGAGAGAGGGGGGGGGGAGAGAGAGAGAGAGAGAGAGAGAGAGAGAGAGAGAGAGAGAGAGAGAGAGAAAGAGAGAAAAGGAATAGGGGAGATTTGGTTGGGGTGGAACCCTTGTTCCTGAGAGTATACAAGGAACTGAAGGTATCCTAGTAACTATGGCATATTGAAAAAAAAATTTTTTTAAAGGAAAGAAACAGTGAATGAGGTTAGAAAAAGACCAAGAGCATAAAGTATCAAGTAGGTTATCACAGGACTTGCAAATTTTATGTGGAATATGATTACTGAAAATCTACCAGATAATTTAAACCCTTAAAGTAATTTTACATTAGATGTTGAGAGGTATAATATTGTTTGATGTTTTACCTTAAAGATTTAGGGTAAAAAAAGTCAATTTATAGATCATTTGTTATAAGTATAATAATTTTATTGTAGAAGAAGTTGCTTCTTTCAATTGGAGATGTACATTTATCTCCTCAATAGATATTTTATCAAGGGACCTCAAAGTACTGTACAAGAAGTATCCTAAATAATTCTGCCACTATGCAATCCTTATCTGAATTCTCTGAATCTTTTACAATTAAAAAATGTGAACCACACACTTTTTTGAATTGATAATTTCATAAAGAATACATATACTTCTAATAGTTCAATTCAAAATTTTTTCTTTTCTTTTTTCACAATACAGTTAAGGGCTAAAACATTTGTATTCCAAACATATAGAGAAGAATATATTTTGGAAACTATGTACACTGTTGATCTTCCTGTGTAATTGCATAGTTTATAATGATAGTTTTAGACTCATAGAATTATATTCAAAAGAGATTTTCACTGGTATTCATATTTCTTCTCATTTATAAAACTTGTTTTCATCTTTTTCCAAAATTGCCTGTTGGGAAATCACTAGGAAGTTTTGGGCACTTTGGAGGCGTTCCTATCCTTTCCCTCCTTTTTGGTTAGAACACATTGTCTTTCCCTCTTTTTCTGTTAGATTGCATTGTGAGTCAGAGAAAATAGAATTTGAATACAAAAATAATATCTGTTATTGTTTCTTAAATCTTCTCTTATTGTGACATCTCTTATCCTTTCCATTTGCTATGTACCTGGCCATCATCCCCCCAAATAGTTTTACATAAAACAAGAAAATCTGTTCAAAATAAATTCAGGTTTGTGAATGCAACTGGTATAGCATTTTTAAAAAGAAAGAAAGAAAAACAAAACAATAAGCCAGAATTAAACATTGATGGAGATTCTTAAACTATTTTTAGGAAAATATATTTGATGGGAGTCTATTTCTATAGTGTCTTAAGATTTCATGATAAAGTGCAAGAGAGATCTCCCTGGAGGCTTCTTCTTACCTTAGCATTTCCAGACAACCAGACTACTTCCTTTCACTGCCCGCCTGCCTTCCAACTCCCTTTATGCAAAAAAAAAAAGAAAAAAAAATAGTCTATTTGAAAAACAGTTTCACTGATCCTGTAGAAATAGGTGTATGGTTCTAAATGAGTGAAATTAACTGTGTCAATCTATGTCATTAAGGATCTTAAACATTTGGAGAAAATATTTTCTTTTAATGAATCTCTTCTAACTACACTTTCAGAATAGTATGTAGGTCTCTTTCTCTTTCCAGCTTATGGAATAACAAATGAAGAACTTGGGAAAATACCAAGTTCACACTGATCAGACATTTCTGTTTCTTTTGCTGATCTGCATTTCTCTTTTAATGAATAAAAAGTCTTACTAAACTCTTAGGCTTAGTAATAAACTACGTAAATTTACTGATGTAAATACCATGAACATTTTCATAATATTTAAATCAAATTTTTGTTAAAATTTGACAGTATGTTTATGTTGCTTGGTTGAAGTGTGATATTTTTCCTAAACGAAAACTCTTTTTAAAACAGTTACAAGTACACTAGTTGTATTGAAAAACTGGCTTTACTTAATTCAGGAAAACTACGATTCTATAAAAATTTTGACTTAGATAACAGGCTGGAAGATAAATTGTGATACAAGTAACAGTAATAATAATAAAATTATTAAATTTTAAATTTAATAATAAAGCACATTGAATTTTTCTTCCACTGGGCTTTTACTGCTTTCTACTTTTTTTTACAGTGGAAGTTTGTGCAATTTTTTTTTTCTTTTTGGTAAATACTAAGTCAAAATTTGGAGTAAAACTATTTCAAAGTAGTTTAATATGTGAAAGCACATCAACTTTCTAGCTTGTATTAGTTGTATATATGATATGGCATTTGGGCTGCTCCTGGTTAAGTCTAGTGGTGTCCGAGCTGCTGCGGTGGGAGAGGAGTGGCCAGAACTGCTTGAGTCTCTATATTTACATTTCTGTGCCTGATAGAATTTTGATTCATCGTGGATAATCTGTCATCAGAAGAGATTCAACTAAGGGCTCACCAGGTTACTGATGAGTCTCTGGAAAGTACAAGAATAATCCTTGGTTTGGCCATTGAGTCTCAAGTTTCAGGAATGAAGACCATCACTATGCTGGATGAACAAGGGGAGCAACTAAACTGAATAGAAGAAGGAATGGGTCCCATTAATAAAGACATGAGAGAGGCAGAGAAGACATTAACATAACTCAACAAGTGCTGTGGCCTTTGTGTCTGCCCATGTAAAAAGATAAAGAACTTTGAGTCTGGTAAGGCTTATCAGGCAACATGGGGAGATGGTGGAGACAATTCACCCAGCAATGTAGTATCTAAGCGACCAGACTGAGTAACAAATGGTCAGCCTCAGCAACCAACTACAGGAGCCGTCAGTGGTGGACACATTAAACGTATAACTAATGATGCCAGAGAAAATGAGATGGAAGAGAACCTGACTCAAGTGGGCAGTATCCTAGGAAATCTAAAGAACATGGCCCTGGACTTGGGCAATGAAATCAAAGCTCAGAATCAGCAAATAGACCGAATCAAGAAAAGACTGACACCAACAAAGATCATATTGACAATGCCAATGTTAGAGCAAAGAAACTCATTGACAGCTAAAGCTACTGCTGTACTTTTCTATTATTTATTCACTTCTTCAGTTCCTCCTCTAAATGATCGCCTTTTCAGAGTTGGTTCTATACTTTTCTAATCTGGAGATAATGTGGAAGAAGAGTCAGAAGAGTAACAGCATACATGATTTGTTTATTCCCGTTTGAGGGTAGGCTTTTGCTCATCCTTCCCTCTAGGATTTTATTTCTCAGTTCATACTCTTAGATTGGTTTTCATACATCACACATAGTGTTTTCATTTTTCTCAATTATTTGTGCAGTTTCTTTTGTTTTCAAGATTCTGAAGCACTGCCAAAGATAGCCATGAAGAAGGGAACTGTACAGGTGTTTTCTTTTTTTTTTTTTTTTGGTTAGATTTGGTTTTGTGATGGGTGAAAAACAAGAAGCGAGAGGTTATCATTTCAGTAAAAACCTGCAGGCCACAAACAAGTTGGATAACCACAGTAAAGGTCTAGTTGGGTTTAGTTTTTGCTAGTTAAGGATAATGCTTAGTTTTGGAGCTTTTATATACAGTATTTTTGTCAGACATCACTATTTTTCAACCTCTGCTCCAAAAAGTATAATGAATTTTAGTTAAAGTGAGTTCAATTTCTGAACTCTTAGTGATTCATATACACACACACACACACACACAAACACACACAGATTCTGTGAGCTCATTTTATATTGCACATTCAGGAAAACTTTGGATAAATGAATGACTTTTTATTTTCATATTAAGCCAAAATGACCAGGAATACAAATCATATCTCAATAATAACCCTGAATGTTAATGGCCTGAACTCATCAAACAAAAGACACAGACTGGCAGATTGGATTAAAAAGAAAGATCCAACAATATGCTGCCTTTAAGAAACTCATCTCATAGAAAAAGATACCCACAGATTAAAGGTGAAAGGATGGGAAAAAACATACCATACATGTGGACTCAGCAAAAAGCAGGGGTATCCATCCTCATATCAGATACAGTGGACTTCAAGTCAAAGTTAGTCAGAAAGGATAAAGGACATTTCATACTGCTTAAGGGAAGCATCAATCAGCAAGACATAACAATTATAAATATCTATGCCCCGAACAATGATTCTTCCATGTATGTCAATCAAATCCGTCTCAATTCCAGGAAGCAAATAGGCCACAAAACAATAATACTAGGTGACTTTAATACACCTCTTTCACCACTGGACGAATCTTCCAAACAAAAATTGAACAAAGACCATAGATCTCAATAACACAATTGATAATTTAAACTTAACAGACATATATAGAATATTCCATCCATCAATGAGAGAATACACTTTCTTCTTAGTAGCACATGGATCCTTCTGTAAAATAGACCATATGTTATACCACAAAGCTACTCTTAGCAAATACAAAAAGAGAGAGATACTACCTTGTATTCTATCACATCATAACAGAATGAAATTAGAAATCAATGACAAAAAAAAAAACTGAAACTACTCCAACACCTGGAGATGAAATAATATGCTTTTGAATGATGAATGGATAACAGAAGATATCAGGGAGAAAATTTAAAAAAATCATAGAGGTAAATGAGAACAAAGATACAACATATCAAAATCTCTGGGACACTATTAAAGCAGTAATAAGAGGAAAATTCATTTCATGGAACACATTCAATAAAAGAAGAAAAGTCAACAAATAAACAACCTAACACTACAACTCAAAACCCTAGAAAAAGAAGAACAGATCAATAGCAAAAGTAGTAGAAGACAGGAAATAGTTAAAATCAGAGCTGAAATCAATGAAATTGAAACAAAAGAAACAATTGAAAAAATTGACAAAATAAAAAGCTGGTTCTTCGAAAAAATAAACAAAATTGATAAACCCTTAGCCACACTAACAAAGAGAAGGAGAGAGAAAAATCAAATTACTAAGATTCAGAATGAAGAAGGAAATACCACAACAGACACTATTGAAATACAAAACATAATTAGAAGCTATTTTGAAAATCTATACTCCAAGAAAATAGAAAATCCTGAAGACATCAACAGGTTTCTAGAGACATATGATCCACCCAAAGTGAATCCAGAGGACATATGCAATTTAAATAGATTAATTTCATGCAATGAAATAGAAGAAGTCATCAAAATCCTACCAACAAAGAAAAGTCTGGGACCAGATGGATTCTCAGCTGAGTTCTAAAAGACCGTCAAAGGAGAGCTCATTCCAATACTCCTGAAAGTATTCCATGAAATAGAAGAGGAGGGAATCCTTCCAAACTCATTCTGATACCAAAACCAGACAGAGACACAACAAGGAAAGAAAATTTCAGACCAATATCCCTAATGAACATACATGCAAAAATTCATAACAAAATTTTAGCAAATTATATACAAAAACATATTAAAAAGATAGTGCACCATGATCAAGTGGGTTTTATCCCAGGGATGCAAGGATGGTTCAACATTCAGAAATCAATAAATGTAATTCACCATATCAATAGACTTAAAGTCAAGAATCACATGATTATTTCAATAGATGCAGAAAAAGCATTTGATAAAATACAGCACCCCTTCATGCTAAAAACACTAGAAAAAATAGGGATAGTAGGAACACTCCTCAACATTTTAAAGGCTATCTATGCTAAGCCTATGGCCAATATCATTCTAAAAAGAGAAACCGAAAGCATTCCCCCTAAAAATTGGAACAAGGCAGGGATGCCCTCTTTCACCACTTCTATTCAACATTGTCCTTGAAATTCTAGACAGAACAATTAGATAGATCAAAGATATTAAAACAATATGAATAGGAAAAAAAGAACTCAAAATATCCCTATTTGCTGATGACATGATTCTATATTTAGAGGAGTCAAAAAATTCCACCAGAAAACTTCTAGAACTCATAAATGAATTCGGTAAAGTAGCAGGATATAAACTCAACATTCATAAATCTAATGCATTTTTATTCATAAGTGATGAACCCTCTGAAAGAACTACCCCATTCACAATAGCCTCAAAAAATATAAAATACTAGGTGATCAATCTATCAAAAGAGGTGAAAGACCTCTAAAATGAGAACTGCAGAACACTAAAGAAAAAAATTAAAGAAAACCTTAGAAGATGGAAAGATCTCCCATGTTTTTGGATAGGCAAAAGTAATATCCTCAAAATGGCCATACTACCAAAAGTGCTATACAAATTCAATGCAATTCCAATTAAATCCCAATGATGTACCTCATAGAAATAGATCAAGCAATCACAAAATTCATTTGGAAAAATAAGAGACCCAGAATAGCTAAAGAAATCCTTAGTAGAAAGAGTGAAGGAGGGGGTATCAAAATACCAGAACTCCAACTATACTACAGAGCAATAATAACAAAACCGGCATCGTATTGGCACCAAAATAGACAGGTAGATCAATGGTATAGAATTGAGGACACAGAGTCAAACCCAAATAAATTCAGTTTTCTCGTACTAGAAAAAAGTGCCTAAAAAGTGCAATGGAGAAAAGATAGCCTGTTCAACAAATGGTGCTGGGAAAAATGGAAATCCATATGCAGCAGAATGAAACTAAACCCCTATCTCTCACCCTGCACAAAACTCAACTCACAATGGATCAAGGACTTCGGAATCAGAACAGAGACCCTTCATCTTATAGAAGAAAAATTAGGTCCAAATCTTCATCATGTCGGGGCTTAGGATCAGACTTCCTTAACAGGACTCCCATAGCACAAGAAATAAAAGCATGAATCAGAACTTGGAATAGAGTCAAACAAAAAAGTTTTTTCTCAGCAAAGGAAACTATCAGCAATGTGAAGAGAGAGCCTATAGAGTAGGAGAAAATCTTTGTCACACATACTTCAGATAGAGCACTAATCTCCAGAATCTATAAAGAAGTCCAAAAACTTTACAACAAGAATACAAATAACCCAATCAACAAATGGGCTAAGGAAATGAACAGACACTTCACAGAAGATCTACAAGCAATCAACAGATATATGAAAAAATGTTCAACATCTTTAGTAATAAGAGAAATGCAAATCAAAACTACCCTAAGATTTCATCTCACCCCAATTAGAATGGTGATTATTAAGAACAAAAACAACAATAGGTGTTGGCGAGGGTGTGGGGAAAAAGGTACACTCATACATTGCTGGTGGGGATGCAAAAGTGCAGCCACTCTGGAAAGCAGTTGATATTCCTCAGAAAGCTTGGAATGGAACCACCATTGGACCCAGCTATCCCACTCCTCAGCCTATACCCAAAGGACTTAAAATCAACACACTACAGAGATGCAGCCACATCAATGTTCATAACTGCTCAATTCCCATTAACTAGATTGTGAAACCAACCTAGATGTCCTTCATTTGATGAGTGGATAAAGAAACTGTGGTATATAAACACAATGGAATATTACTCAGCCATAAAGAAGAATAAAATTATGGCATTTGCAGGCAAATGGATGAAGTTGGAGAATATCATGTAAGTGAGATAAGCCAATCCCAAAAAGCAGAAGGAGGAATGATCTCTCTGATAAGCGAATGATGATACATCATAGGGAGTGGGAGGGAGGCAAGAATGGAGTAAGGGTGGATTGTATAGAGGAAAGAGGGGTGGGAGGGGTGGGGAGAAGGAAAAAATAACAGATAGAGAAAAACATCATTACCCTATGTACATGTATGATTACAAAAATGGCATGACTCTACTTCATGTGCAACCAGAGAAATAAATTTTACCCTATTTGTTTACAATCAATCAAAATAAATTAATTATTAAAAAAGAAAAAGAAGATAAAACATTTGCATGCAATAAATAATATAAAGAATGTCCAAGAGGAAATAGAAAAATGATTTTGAAATGAAGCTATTCATCTCATAAAATTTTTCTGAGCCTCCTTTGTCAATACTCATTTGTACGGAATACAAGTACTTTTTAAGACCCTTCAGAAGAAATTTATATATTTTTATGAAAAATTAAAGTATGTGTCAAAAGAGAAAACTAGTGTTTGCCCTCTTAATTCAGTGATCGATATTAAATAACATTAAAATTGTTATATTGCAATATGGTTATTGTCAAAATATACCTGCCACATATAGTGTACAGCTTTACTAAAAGAAATCTTCAATTTGCGTGAAGCAATATTGAGTAAGTTAATTGTAGAACACCTTTCTAAACTTGTTTCAATGTGCAAATCAAGCTGAAAACGAAACCTCCATTCAGCCACTGACAACACTTGGATTCTTTTTTTGAAAGTAATTTGTGCTCATAATTATTTTTCTTTAATACTAGTTTCAACAACCATAAAACAACCCAGTAACCAATTTCAGTTTAGTGTACATGCTCTGAAGAATAAGTGTGGTTTTGAAGCACCTGAGTATACTTAGTAAAAATATAGTAACCTACTTTAGAAAAAAAGTGTATGTCCACTGAGCCATCTAACTGAACTCCACACTAGAAGTTGGTAAACCTGCCAAACATAGTAGAGTCCATTTTAGAAAATATACAGTAATGAAACAGGTAATAATTTTTTCTTCTTTAAACCCAACATTTATTCATGGAACAAAGAAGAACTCAAATAATTCCAGGAAGAGCTTTTACCTTGAGAGACTTGTGAGTTGTAAGGTATATTTAATATCATGTTTTCATATGTATTATTGCCGATAACATTATGATGAGAATCACTTGTGGATATTTGGTTAAAACCAAATGGTACCTTTTATAGATTGTGATAAATTTACTTGAAAGGGGACTGATTAGAAATAATATCACGTCTTGGAAAGGTGATTTTCTTTATCAAATATTCTAAGCAAACAAATACCAGAATTACAGCTTTATAAAAGGAAAACAGCATGTTTCAACATAAGATCTAGATGGGAAAATGTCATGATACATTATGCTGTAAAGCATTAACAGAATTAGAATATAGTAATAACTTGGAGTCCCATCAAGACATTAATGGTGTTACATTTGCTAACATTGAATCGATATTTACCCTTGAAATCATAGGAGTAAGGAAGAAAAGTTTGTGCTGAAGTTTTGTATCAGATTACTTTCTGTATTGCATACCCAGGAACAGCAGGTGGATTTTTACCAGTGTCAGTTGGCTCAGGGTCAGCTGCTGTGGGAAGCTTGTGAAGAGGAGAAACTACGGCAGAAAAAGGTCTGTAGGAAGCAACCTGTCTTCCAAATTTAAATTCTCTCAAAGTTACTGTTAGAACCTTTCTGAGAGCATTCATCTTCCATTTGAAATTTCATTTGAGAAAATTTGCCTGAAGTGTGATATATGTACATGTATGTGTGCATTCTTAACTCTTTATTTTATTATTTTTATTTAGCTTTTAATTTTTACAGACTGCATTTTGATTCATTGTACACAAATAGGGTACGTCATTTCGTTTCTATGGTTGTACATTATGTGGATTCATACTATTCGTGTAATCATACATGTGCATAGGGTAATAATGTCTGTCTCATTCCACCATTTTTCATACCCCTCTCCCTCTCATTTCCTTCTACATATTTTAAAGTTCCCCCATTAATCTCTCATTCTCCACCCCCTACCCCCATTATATATCATTCTCCACTTACCAGGGAAAACATTCGACCTCTGGTTTTTCGGGCTTGGCTTATTTCACTTAGCATGATATTCTCCAATTCCACCCATTTATTTGCAAATGCCATAATATTCTTCTTCTTTATGGCTGAATAGTATTCCATTGTGGATATATACCAGAGTTTCTTTATCCATTCATCTGTTAAAGGACATCTAGGTCTGTTCCACAATCTAGCTATTGTGAACTGAGCTGCTATAAACATTGATGTGACTGTGTTACTGTAGTTTGCTGATTTTAGGTCCTTTGGCTATGAACCTAGGAGTGGGATAACTGGGACAAAAGGTGGGTCCATGCCAAGTTTTCTAACAATTCTCCATACTGCTTTCCAGAGTGGCTGCACCAATTTACAACACCACCAGCAATGTAAAAGTGTGCCTTTTTCCCCACATCCACGTCAACATCTATAATTTTTTGCGTTCTTGATAATCGGCATTCTAACTGGAGTAAGATGAAATCTTAGATTTGTTTTAATATGCATTTCTCTAATTACTAGAGATTTTGAACACTTTTTTTCATATATTTATTAATTACCTGTGTGTCTTCTTCTGTAAAGTGTCTGTCTGGTTCCTTGACCCATTTATTGATTGGATTCTTTGTATTTTTGTTGTGAAGTTTGGTAAGTTCTTTATAAATTTTGGAGATAAGTGCTCTATCTGAAGTGCGTCTGGAAAAGATTTTCTCCCACTCTGTAGGCTCTCTCTTCACATTCTTGATTGTATTCTTTGCTGAGAAAAAGTTTTTTAGTTTGAGTCCAGCCCATTTATTGATTCTTGATTTGATTTCTTGTGCTTTGGGAGTCTTATTGAGGAAGTCTGATCCTAAGCCAACATGATGAAGATTCCAGTCTACTTTTTCTTCTATTAGGTGCAGGGTCTCTGTTCTACTTCCTATGTCTTTGATCCATTTTGAGTTGAGTTTTGTGCAGGGTGAGAGGTAGAGGTTTAGTTTCATTTTACTGCATATGGATTTCCAGTTTTGCCAGCACCATTTGTTAAACAGGCTATCTTTTCTCCATTGTATGTTTTTGGCTCCTTTGTCTAGTATAAGGTGACTGTATTTATGTGGTTTTGTCTCTGTCTTCTATTCTGTACCACTGATCTGCCTATCTATTTTGGTGCCAGTACCATGCTGTTTTTGTTACAATTACTCTATAGTATAGTTAATGTCTGGTAATGTGATACCTCCTTTTTCACTTTTTCTATTCAGGATGTTTTGGCTATTTGAGGTCTCTTGTTCTTCGAGATGAAGTTCATGATTGCTTTCTCTATTTTTATGAGGAATGTCATTGGGATTTTAATTGGAATTACATTGAATTTGTATAGTGCCTTTGGTAGAATTACCATTTTGACAATATTAATTCTGCCTATCCAAGAACATGGGAGATCTTTCCATCTTCTAAGGTTTTCTTCAATTTCTTTCTTTAATGTTCTATAGTTTTCATTGTAGAGATCTTTTACCTCTTTTGTTAGATTAATTTCCTAATATTTCATTTTATTTTTTTGAGGCTACTGTGAATGGAGTGGTTTTCCTAATTTCTCTTTCAGAAGATTCATCACTTATGAATTGAAATGCATTATATTTACGTGTATTGATTTCATATCCTGCTACTTTTCTGAATTCATTTATTAGTTCTAGAAGTTTTCTAGTGCAGTGTTTTGGATCTTCTAAATATTGGATCATGTCAGCAAATAGCAACAACTTTAGTTCTTCTTTTCCTATTTGTATCCCTTTAATTCCTTTGGTCTAATTGCTCTGGCAAGTGTTTCAAGGACGATGTTGAATAGAAGTGGTGAAAGAGGGCATCCCTGTCTTGTTCCAGTTTTTAGAGGGAAAGCTTTCAGTTTTTCTCCATTAATAATGTTGGTTGTGGGCTTAGCATATATAGCCTTTACAAGGTTGAGGTATGTTCCTACTATTCCTATTTTTTCTAGTGTTTTAAGCATGAAGGTTGCTGTATTTTATCAAATGCCTTCTCAGCATCAATTGAAATAATCATGTGATTCTTAACTTTAAGTCTATTGATGTGGTGAATTACATTTATTGATTTCTGGATGTTGAACCAACCTTGAATCCCTGGGATAAACCCCACTTGATCATGGTGCACTATCTTTTTAATATATTTTTGTATGTGATTTGCCAGTACTTTGTTAAGGATTTTTGCATCTATGTTCATCAGGGATATTGGTCTAAAGTTTTCTTTCCTTGATGTGTCTTTGTCTGGTTTGGGAATCAGAGTGATACTAACCTCATAGAATGAATTTGGAAGGGTTCCCTCCTTTTCTATTTCCTGAAATACTTTGAGGAGTATTGGTATCAGTGCTTTTTTAAAGGTCTTGTAGAATTCAGCTGAGAATCCATCTGGTCCTGGGCTTTTTTGGTTGGTAGAATTTTGATGACTTCTTCTATTTCAGTGCTTGAAATTGATCTGTTTAGATTGTGTATGTCTTCCTGATTCAGTTTGGGAGGATCATATGTCTTTAAAAATTTGTTGATGTCTTCGATGTTTTCTGTTTTGTTGGAGCATAGATTTTCAAAGTAGCTTCTAATTATGTATTTCAGTGGTGTCTGTCATGATCTTGCCTATTTCATCACAAATTCTAGTAATTTGATTTTTTTCTCTCCTTCTCTTTGTTAGTGTCACTAAGGGTTTATCAATTTTGTTCACTTTTTCAAAGAACCAAATTTTTGTTTTGTCAATTTTTTGAATTGTTTCTCTTGTTTCAATTGCATTGATTTCAGCTCTGATTTTAACTATTTCCTGTCTTCTACTATTTTTGAGTTGATCTGTTCTCTTTTCCTAGGGCTTTGAGGTGTAATGTTAGGTCATTTAGTTGTTGACTTTTTATCTTTTTAATGTATGAGCTCAATGCAATGAACTTTCCTCTTACTACCGCTTTCAGAGTCCCAGAGATTTTGATATGTTGTGTCATTGTTCTCATTTACTTCTAAGAAATATTTTTTCTTTCTTCCCTGATATCTTCTGTTATCATTGCATCATTCAGTAGTATATTATTTAGTCTCCAGGTGTATGAGTAGTTTTTGTTTGTTATTTTATTGTTCATTTCTAATTGCATTCCATTATGGTCTGATAGGATACAGGGTAGGATCTCTATTTTTTTGTATTTACTAATGGCTTTTTTGTGGCATAGCATACGGTCTGTTTTGGAGAAGGATCCATGAGCTGCTGAGAAGAAAGTATATTCACTTGATGATAGTTGAAATACTCTGTAAATATCCATTAAGTCTATATCATTGATTGTATTATTTAGTTTTATAGCTTCTTTGATCAGTTTTTGTTTGGAGGATCTATCCAGTGGTGAGAGTGGTGTGTTAAAG
Source organism: Sciurus carolinensis (assembly GCF_902686445.1). Lineage (NCBI taxonomy): Eukaryota > Metazoa > Chordata > Mammalia > Rodentia > Sciuridae > Sciurus > Sciurus carolinensis. The sequence goes on from NC_062223.1 coordinate 39,056,084, forward strand.
TCCCCCACTATTAATGTATTTTGGTCTATTTGATTCTTAAAAGTGAGAAGCGTGTGTTTGATATACATAGATGCTCCATTGTTTGGGGAATAAATATTTAAAACTATTATAGCTTGCTGTTTTATGCTTCCCTTAAGCAGTATGAAATGCCCTTTATCACTTCTGACTAACTTAGGTTTGAAGTCCACTTTATCTGATCTGAGGATGGAGACCCCTGCTTTTTTACTGGGTCCATGTGCATGGTATGTTTTTCTCCATCCTTTCACCTTTAGTCTATGGATGTCTTTTTCTATGAGATGAGTCTCTTGAAGGCAACATATTTGGTCTTTCTTTTTAATCCAATCTGCTAGTCTGTCTTTTGATTATTGAATTTAGACCATTGACATTCAAGCTTATTATTGAGATATGATTTGTATTCCTGCTCATTTTGGCTTCTTTTTGGTCTCTTACTCATCCTTTGTTTGACTTTTCCTTTAGGATAGTTCCTCCCTTTGCTGACTTATATTGTTGTTTTTCACTTCCTCCTCATGAAATATTTTGATGAGAATGTGCTGTAGGGCAGGCTTTCTATTTGTAAAATCTTTTAACTTTTGTTTACCATGGAAAGATTTTTTTTATTGTCAAATCTGAAGGTTAGTTTTGCTGGGTATAGTATTTTTGGTTGGCATCCATGTTATTTCAGAGCTTGAAATATATTGTTCCAGGCCCTTCTTGCTTTTAGAGTTTGGGCTGAGAATTCTGCTGATATCCATATTCATTTCCCCTTATATGTAATCTGATGCTTTTCTCTAGCAGCCTTTAAAATCCTGTATTTTGAATGTAAGTTATTTTCATTATGATGTGTCTTAGTGTGGATCTGTTGTAGTTTTGTGCACCTGGTGCTTTGTAAGCCTCTTGTATTTGATTTTCCATTTCATTTTTCAGGTTTGGGAAATTTTCTGATATTATTTCATTGAACAGGTTGTTCATGTCTTTGGTTTGTAACTCTGTGCCTTTCTCAATCCCAATAATTCTTAAATTTGGTCTTTTCATGATATCCCATAATTCTTGGAGGTTCCATTCATGACTTCTTAACATCTTCTCAGTTTATTCAACTTTATTTTCACCATTAAATATTTTGTCTTCATTGTCTGAGATTCTGTCTTCCACGAGATCTATTCTGTTGGTGATGCTTTCTATTGAATTTTTAATTTGGTTTATCATTTCTTTCACTTCAAGTATTTCTTTCTTTTTTTTTTTTTTCAGGATCTCTATTTCTTTATTGAAGTGTTCTTTTGCTTCTTGCATTTGCTGTTATAACTGTCTAATGGAATGGTCATGCATTGCCTGCATTTGCTCTTTTATCTCATTTTTTCTTCAGGGATCATTTTAATCATGCAGACTCTAAACTCCTTTTCTGTCATTTCTACTGCCATGCTGTCATTGGAGTCTATCACAATAACATCTTGGTTTGTTAGGGACAATTTCTTCCCCTGTTTTTTTGGTATTGTTTCCTGTATATTTCCCTCTAGCAGTGAAGATCAGAGATACTAAAGTTTTTCCCCCTTGCAGGCTGATTATGATCCTGCAGTTTTCTACTACCTCTCCTTTGAAGGGGAGATCAATACCAATAGCACCCAATACAGAGAAAATATAGCCCTGAACCATATAGCCACTATAAAGACTTTAACATTTTTAAAATAAACAGGATCAGTTCAATTACTATTTACAATATTTCTAGTTGTGAACAAGAGGATGGAGAAAGGGTGTAGGATATAAGTGATTAAGTAGAAGAACCATCAAAAGGCCTCCAGTCTCCTGTAGGTGTCTCAGGAAGGAAGCTGCCCTTCCAATGATGCTGTCCATGCCCTCAGAAATAATTCAAAATGCCTACACCAAACTCCAAAAAAGTTGGGGAGTCCCAGCAAGGTTAACTCTTTGCTAGCAGGAATAAATATGTTTCTTTCATTGGGATGCTAAAACTTCATCATATTTGTTTATCCCAAATTTTGTTTGGGAAGCCATTCATGATGATCTGAATACAGCAAAGTGAAGGATAAGATGGTTCTGAAATAGGTGCCCTATGCTATAATCTGTGCTGTTGAGGTTGATAACTACATTTACTAAATTATTCTAAAGAATTTACAAAACTATTATCTCTAGAGCCATTTCTCCAAGAAGTGCAAAAATTGTATGTAGAGAAAGTAACAGGAAGTCCTATTTTGCATAAAGGTATCAGGGATACAGCAGTCATCATCAGACCAGCTTTTGACTGTTCTCTAAACCAAGAAGAGGTAGGAGACCCAGTATCAGCTAATTGAAAACTGTCTCTGGTTTTCAGTCCCTCTTTTTTACCTGTTGGGATTAGCATTGTGATTCCAACAATGCGATTGGGATGTGATCAGGATTCACTAATTTTCATAGTTTACTCTTCCCTGTTTTTCACATACTACAACTGTTAAAAAATATTATGAAGGTCATTGGATCAGACGGGTTCTGCCTGAGCCACAATAAACTAGACCAAACCACGCTGCCTGCCACATAGTCAAACTGAAACTTTAAGGAAGCAAATAGACCTCCAGAGGAGGTTTTCTTACTTGAAAATAAGATTCCATTATACTGAGTCATTTAATGAGAAAGTCTCCACTACTTTAAACCCTTATAAAAATGTGATACAAGGTAACCTCACTTTAGGCAGTTGGATTTGTTTTCTACTGACCTGTTTCCTTTTTCCCACCTTAAAAAACCCACTGTTTCCTTTGTTGTAACAACTATTGCCCAGTAGGACAGAGGTTGCCCAGAAATATGAGTCTCAAAGAAAATCAGATTTAATCTCTAATTAAATTTGCTGTAATGTTTTGATACCATAGTCTTGACTTTCTTATAAACTCAAAGAGGTTTTCAAGGGTTCCAGTAACCAAATTGATTTGTTCCTGGTATTGCCCCGTTTATTTCATCTCTGATTTTACAATCAGTACAATTGGCTTTGGTGGGCTGGTGGGGTGGCTAGTTTGCTCTTTCATTTATCTACCTATCATCATAAAATATAAGCATCATGAGGGCAACTCCACTGACTGTCTTGTTTAGCGGACTCTTCCACAGAGTGCAGCCCATAATGGCATTCAATATGTAATTGTTGAGGAACTGAAGGAATTCCTTTTAAGATATATTTGGCAATCTAATAATAATCTTTATCCTGTCTATATAACAACTTGGCTTTATTGTCTTAAAAAGACTTCTACACTACTTCTCAGTATTGACCCAGAAGAATCTGTCATCAGACCACAGTGATACTTGCTTATCCATACAGAATTCACCATAGCCAAACTATGGAACCAGCCTAGGTGTCCTTCAATGAATGAATGGATAAAAAAATCGTGGGGTATATTCACAATGGAATTTTATTCACCCATAAATAAAAATGAAATTATGACTTTTATAGGAAAATGGATGGAACTAGAGACCATCATGTTAAATGAAATACGTCAAAGTCAGAAAGTTAAGAGTCCTGTCTTTTCTTCTTCATAGCAGAAGCTAGAGAGGGAAAAGGAAAAACGAGATGGAGTGGATCTCCTAAGAATCAAAGGAAGAGCAGTAAAAGAAAGGGAGCAAGGGGTGGGAAGCAGGGAGGGAGAGGGAAATGCTGGGGAGTGTAATCAGTCAAATTGTATTATTAAGTGGTGTGCATGTATGAATACCTAACAATAATTCTGATCGATATACAACTATAATACACCAACAAAAGAAAAAATGGAAAAAAAACTTTTGCCTGTGCTTCTTACACTGGTTTATGAGCAGGCATTCCAGATGAATGTATGAACCAAATGACCCTACAATACCTTTTTGTGCAGTTAACTTTTTTCAAAATTTAGAGGAGAAAATAAGCTAAATTATTTAAATATAGTTTTATCATGTGTATATATGGCTAAGGAATAAAAATGCAAACCTGCTTGAATCTTTAATATAAATTTAAAGAACATTCTTGCAAACTGTAAAGATTCACTTAAGGACACATGACTGGGTCCCAGGAAAGTGAGACATTTTCTTTTCACCAGAATAATTGTAGGGAGAATATTTGGTTAAGTATTTTTGAGGTATTTTGTTATCTCTGATACATCAATTAGAACTTCTTATAAGAAATAAAACTGAAATGCTTTCAGATTCAGTGATCTATTTTAAGACAATTTATTATATTATACAGGAAATTCAAATAACAAAAACTATGTTTTGTCTATTCGTAAAAATAGAAAAATCTTAAAGCAAATTGATGAATACATCTAACACTTTATTCATGCATGCTGTCTTAAAAGGAGTAGATTTTTCATTGTTAACCTGCACTTTAAATGGCCTTTTCTAAAAATGCAAAAATTGTCCCCGGAGTGTTACCAATATAAAAGCATCATTGTGTTTACCACTGCTGGAAATCTTTTTGTTCCTGTCTGTTTGTTGCTCTCACTTGTGCAGCTGCTTGGCCAGTTTGAAATGTTTTGCTCTGAGATGATTAGGCTAAGACTTTGAATGTCTTTTTCTCAGGAGAAATTGTCAAACACCACTGCAGACAAATTTTTGTGTATAGGAAATCCTTATTAAGTCATTCTAACTCATATTTCAGTCCTGTTTGCAGATCTTAGAAATCATATGAGCTAGGAAGAGCAAAGGCACTTAAAAGTAGAAGAAAAACAGATACAATGGTATATTCACAGTACGTAAAGAAGTGAGAAGAGAACATGGAAAAGAGAGCAGAGCAGATGAGAAGCAAAGAAAAACAAAATCAGGTGATTGAAGTAGAATTTTTGAGGAAAGATAGGCAATTGAACATGAAAGTCATTTTCTTTAACCCTCTTTTAGAACTGATTGTTTTAGACAAAGAAATTTTTAGCATTAATATTCAGATAAGTGCACCAAGTATTGAGGAAATGTACTTTGAAATACATTTAAAAATTCTTTATCATAATAAACATTTACAAGGACAGCATAAATAATCTCATAAAAGTTATTTTAATGAAATGAATAAAATACTGATAAACTCTGAATTAAGAACCTTGGTCTTAATTTGAAATTCTGTCAGGCAGAGGATGCTGGCTCTCCTAAAACAATTCTCCTCAAAATTCATTGAGAGTTGAAAAGAATTCTGCTATGTGTACCTTATGAGAAATAAAGATTAAAATTCAGGCTCTGACACCTAGGTTACTGTAGGTAACAAATAAATGTGCATTGCTAGTATCAAGTTTTCTTTTCTTAAATTAATTGGAAGTATTTAGCCTGAAACATTAAATAATAAAATAGGAATCTTTGCTTCCTTTCGTTTGGAAAATACTCATTAAGGTTCTATAAGTTCAAGATTCATGTTTGCATGGCAGTAGATGACCTTACTTATCTGTGTTATAAAAGTTTTTCTTTAAAGATTAAGGAAAGATTTCTCTCTTTTAGGATGATCCTGAGTACATAGGGAATCAAACATATCTGAGTCAGAGTGACTATTTTTTGGTGTCACACTATGACAACACTGTACGTGAGAACTTCCTGTGAAAATTCACTTCTGGCTATTAAATCTGAAGGAGAGAGTTCAAATATCAAAATTTAGCATCAAGTTTGGGTTTTTAGAATTTCCTGAATATGTTTGTGAAATGAGCATTCATATATATCTAAATTTTACATATGATAGATTGATTTAGATCTTGAAACTTGTCCGCAAAAATGACAGTTAACATATACTGATGGTTTACTATATGTTGGACACTAACTGTTTTCCATATATTAGTTTATTTAACCTTCCGCACAGCTCCACAATTTAGATATATTTTCAAATTAGAAAATGTGGACCATTTGAAATTTTATAGACTAGAGATCCAATATCTAGGTGCTTAATATTTCCTGTATCTCGAATAAAAATATAAGGCTCTATGAAGTCAATTTTATTTTCAAAATTTATATAGCCAATAACAAGAGGAAATGAGATTTGAATCCAGGCTTCAGGCATGAAAGTGATATGCTTAGACACTGGGTTAAACCATCATCATCAGACTCAAATGAACCACCCACAGACATGGGTGTAAATAAATAAATACAAAAACCTATGATTTATTTGTAAAAGAATTATAAAATTAAATTTTAATTTAAAAGGAAAGAATGTTTACTGTTAGAAATTAACATAATAATTTGAGAAATGCTATTGTTAATATATTTAGTGTTTTTACTCTTTATTGTTTTAATGTTTTTGCCTAATGAATATTCTATAGAATACTTATTAGAAGATAAATAAATACATATTCTGCTTTTAATATATATATACAATATTATATATAAGCTATATAAAAGTATATATAGACATTCTTGTTTTGGGTGGGGTAACCAGGGGTTGAACTCAGGGGCACCTGAACACTGAGCCACATCCCCAGCCCTATTTTGTATTTTACTTAGAGACAGAGTCTCACTGAGTTGCTTAGCACCTCGTTTTTGCTGAGGCTGGCTTAGAACTCACGATTCTCCTGCCTCAGCCTCCTGATCTGCTGGGATTACGGGTTTGTGCTACCACGGTCAGTTTAGACATCTTTAAGACAATAAAAGTAATGACTATATAAGATTCCATCATTATAATTATTTTGCTCTGTATCTTCAGTAACCAGAGTACTTTTCATATAATTGGAGTGAAATAAGCAAATTAACTAAATTGGATATTTACAATTTATTTTATATAAACAAGGTGCACTTTTTCAAGTCTGCACTTCAGTGAAAATTTGAGTATTTCTCTTATAGAAATCTGTTTCTATCTAATTTTTAAGATCAATGTTAGAAAAATAATTACTTGGCCAAATAGGACTAGTAATGTCTAGTAGTTTTGTGTCATGTGGTCTTTGCATTGTGTTCTTTTATCCTTCTATGTGGAAAACCCATTTAAAGTAGACCAGTGTCAGAATTTGAACTAGGGAGGACCTTTTGACAGGCGAATTATAGGACATTACTGGATACAGGCTAAACTCAGAGTCAGAGGCCACATCAAGGTTGTAGTGTTTCCTATTCACTTGGTGTCTTATGGAATATTGTGAATAGGTTTGGTCATAGTGGAATCTGTCTTGGAAGTATATCACAGTAGAAGATGTTTCTCCAACTCCCACTCTTCTCCCCTTTTTATAGAAAAGTGAGAGACAATTTGCAGAAGGACAGAAGGACAAACATGGTTTGACTTCAATATCCGGACAGGCTGATCTTTGGTTCTCAAGATTTAAAGAATTGCATATAGTAGCCAGTTGTCCATCATCTGCAGAACTCGAAGGCCCTTGAGCCAATGGGACATTAAGTTTAGATGTGACTCTTCCCTTTGATGGGAAGAAAGTGCTAGGTCATATGGAAAGTTTTAGTTTTTCATGCAAGTGGAGAGGAAACCATCTTTGGGAGCCACTTCTTTGTCCAGCAATCCAGAGAGAGCACCCAGCGTCAATTCTATTTTTTTTTTTTAAGTGTTAATTCTTTCTAGAGGTTTTCAATATAGGGCCCTTGATCTAACATTATATAGTTTTCAAAGTTCTTCTATTACCTTTAGGAACCTCATTGAGATTTTAAGCTATTTACTAGATATTTCCTTTAGGACCCCAAGGTATCTAAGCATTACATTAGGAGAAAACAAATTGAAGGGAAACTCTCTTAATAAGGAATTTTTAAGGGGAAAGGATTTGTTCAAAACTCCTACAAATTAAGATGATAAGGATTTCAGAAAACTTCACTGGTTCAGGGAACCAAGCTATAAATTTCAGCTCATCCCTTCATTGAATATCAAGAAATGCAACAATCATTTTGAGTCTTAGGTGTTAAGCCTTTATGACCACTATGCAAAAAATTGCATGGATAACTCTCCCCTTTGGTGTCCTCTCATATTCTTGATTTGTGTACTGCCCAAGGTCTTGTTTCTTCAGTTTGCTGTTTCTTCCAGGAGTTAAGCTTGTGCTTACCTTCCTCTTGCTTCATGAATAGCTATTGCTACTTTGAATTTCAATGAACATTATCCAAAATAAATCCACGTTTATGAATTAGAAAATAGACTTTTGCTTGTCAGACTTATGCATGACAGGGCTTTTCCTAAGATCATTGTTATTTTAGGATGATGGGATCCCCATCATTTACCTACAACAGATTTAGGTCTCCTGGACCTGTTTGATTCTACAAAAGAGATTGTTTTCTGCCATTTTCCTGAAGATGGAACTGTGGACCAAAGTATAATGGGAATCTTGAGAGATGTTAGTGCAGGGAATGCTCGGTAGATATTCTGATCATTAACTTCAAGCTAAGTAGCAGATCCTTGCAAAACCTGGAGCCAATCAGTTATGATCAGCATCATTAGACACTGAGGTATTACACATTTGAGCTCTCATTATTATCATGATCTGAATGTTGCATTAACATAGAGATATCAGAAAATCAGTTCCAACATCACCCATTTCATCTGTGTCTTTGTATGACATCAGAATTGAGTTGTGATATCATTTAGTCATACACACACACACACACACACACACACACACGATATATATAGGCATACCCACACATGCACACATATATAGAGAGAGAGTGAAAGAGAGTAGGCATGTAGTTCTAATTTTGATGGTGTAAATTCTTTAAAGGGAAATCCTTTATTTGTTAAAAGAGTGAAAACGCCTTCAGCTTTTTCATCCTGTTTTGCAGTACTTTGGGAGAGTGGCCAAAATTCTTATTTTCCCAGCTTTTGCACTTCTATAAAATAACCATCACCATGACAATATTCTCATGTTTCCTATAAAAGGTCCAAAATCACATGTCAATTAAATATATTTATGTGTTCAATCTGAGCCAACAGTTGAATTCTGACACTAGTTGAATCTGAGACACTAGTTGAATTTATAAAATTACTTCTCTAATCTTTAAATATTAGAACAAATATAATCTCTCACTGATTCCTTAGGGATTGACATCTTTACTTCATTTATCTAAACAAGACTTTGTTTAGTAGGATTAAAACATGTTCACTTTATGAAGGTTATTATATTCCATGTAAAAGTTTAAAAATGTGGAGGAGGTAGTAGACTATTGAATCGTGAGAAACAAGATGCTAATTTAAAAGGCAGCATTTTTCAATTGGAAATTATTTTACTAGGCCAGGTGTGGTGTTGTATGCCTGTAGTCCTAGCAACTTGGGAAACTGAAGCAGGATCACAAGATCCAAAGACCAGCCTTGCCATCTTAGTGAGATCCTGTCTCAAAATAAAAAAAATAAAAAGCACTGAGGATATAGCTCAGTGGTAGAGAACCTTTGGCTTCAATCCCCAGTATAAAAAGTAAAAAATAACAAAGCATAGTAGATATAATCAAACATAATCTGTTATAAATTATCCAGTCTAAATATAACTTTTGTTTTCCTTGGCAAATTTTCTCTTCCTCAGTTTTAAGTGTATATTCCCAGATGTGTTACATAAATATTTATTAGAAGGTGTTCGTACTAAGGTTTCTGGAAAAGGTTCATGTTGTGTGACTTCTACTATCCAAATCAAGGGTAAACTGGAGGATGGATATAAGTCTTCTGAAAGGCAGGGTGGCATTCATTGTGAAACACCTCCCTTCCAACCTTATCCCTAGAATCTGCTGAGCCAGATTGGGAAGTCAAGTTGATCTGAGATAGTTAATGTGGCAAGATCTCTAAACACAACAGGTCACTTTATGGAATTGATGTTTGTCTAACGATGATCAAGATCTCCAGGTACCCAAGACTGGCAATAAGCCAGGACTGATCTTGAGAGTCTAAATCTGATTGATGGGTAAAATGTGAGACATTGGAGATTGTGCCTCAATTTGGTTGAGTCATTTCTTTTAAAGAAATGATGCCACATATTGCAAAACTAAGGACTTTTTAAAAAAGAGTAAGAAACGCACTATATACTGCTATTTCTCCACTTCAGAAGTTGTATTTATTATCATTTCCCTTTCTGTACCAGAAAATATATTTTATTTTTTTACATCTTTGTGCTTTTGAAAGATCATAAAATTGACAACTTCTGATAAGAAAATGTTCTTACTCATCAAGAAAATGATTGTATGAACAGCAGCAATTTCTGCTTTGCTTCCACAGCTCCCAGTGAATACTGCTTAAACTTGTCCAGGAAAAGAACTATAAAACATTAAAGGAAGAATCAGACCTGAACTTTAATGCATTCCCTATTCACCATGAAGTACTTCAACCCCAGGATAGCAGGGACTTTGGAGACCTTGGATGAATGATTCATGCCAGAACAGTGACCTAATATCTGTTGAGAGGTGGTACATTTTGATTGCTATTTACTAAGGCCATCTCCCACAAAGAGACCTTGACTAGGGTGACTCCTTTCTCATCAAAACTCTCCCACTAAATTCCCCCTGACATTAAAAATTCTATGTCTTGTCTTTGGTGAGGGTTTCAAACTGCAGACCCGACATCTCATAGAGAATAGCTAAACCCCTATTTGCAGTAAAAAATAATCCAACAGTATTTCAAAAAGTATGAAGTTTGGATTTTTTTTCTGAGTTTGGTGTATAAATCATGTTTTATAAATACAGTTGATACAGTCTTGCTGATCTCTTCCTTACCATTGAGCACCTTAACCTACTGTAATAGCCCTTGAAATGTTTTGCTTCTTAGCAGAAAATGATTTATTCAGTAATGTTACAGTAATTCCCAGTTTAAGGGAGGATGGTATTGAAGTGACTGACATGAGAGTCTCAATTTTGCAGCACCAGTGTCCTTATTAGAGTTTTTCATGGACAAATCTAAAAATAATCTGCTTTCTTACATTAAAGAATTTTTTCCCCTTGATGATACTTCTGTGATGATGGCACAACATTTTCCCCCAAAGGAATGGATGTGGATAATACAGCAACCACCTAAGCCATGCATGTCCTTCTAGAAGATGATATTCTGACTCTGGGAGAAAAGCCCAGTTCACTAATCCCCCCCACCCATTCTCACAAGCCACTGCTGTGCACGACCATACTGTGATATCAGCAGTCTTATATTTTAGATGCTGTTGCTATTTTTCTTATTCTTCTTTGCATCCAGGCAACCCATCTCTATTCTTAACTTGCATTCTGGAAGGCTTATCTCAAGTAAATAGGACACCGAAGAACACTGTGCAAAGCAATTTTTCTAAAACTCCTACATCAATTCAAAAGCTTTCTCTGTTCTTGCTAAGGTTTTAATTGACATGCACATTTAGAAAATTCAAATTATTGATTTTCAGCAGTCTTCACTTAAAAATGGCTACCCACTTAGCCAGACACAAAATTAAAATTCAAAAAGAAGCGTTTTTTATTTATTTTACAGTGCACATTACTGATAATATTAGTTGTCTAAGCATGACTGTAACTGCATATTTTTGTTGGATATGCTTATAGAGGAAAGAGAGTTTCTTACTAACCATAGAAACTCTGTAAATAGAATCCTTCTGGAACAACTGTTATGTGTAAAATTAGCTTTGTTTAAAATTCACATCCAAATACAATGTGAGTCTATTTATCACATTATCTTCTTTTTCTACATCTAAAAATCATAAAATACTCTAAAACAGTCATTCTCTTTATCTTCATTTTACAAGTAACTGCTTAATTTGCATTAGCAATCTAAACAATAGCCATTTTATAGAAATGGAAGCATTTACAATGAAAATGTCTTCAGGCTGATTATTTACAACTAGAGTCTTTAAGAAGATAGCTATAGGGTATAAAAGAAAAAAAAAAAAAAAAGGATGCAGAAAGTTCCACTCTCTGAAATTAATTCTTTACCAACTATTTTGCTATTTATTGCTATGAAAAAAATAAACTACCCTAATTCTTAGTGACTTTACATAGTCACGTTAATATTTTTATTTCTGCATAGTTTTCAGGGTAAGAAATTCCAGAAGAACTCTGCTAGGTCATTTGTTTCTGATTTGTTGGAATGTCATCCGACCCTGGAGGACTCACTCTGAAGGTGACTGCTCTATCTCATGTCTGAGTTTTTAGGCTTCTTACTTGCTCCCTCCCTCCATGAGGCATGTCATTCTCCAGAACATCTCTATGTGGCATAATTATCTCTTCTCATGATATGCAGGTCTTGGATCAGTTTTACTTCTTACCTGGTGACTGTCCTCCAAGAGAAAGTGTTCCAAGAAGCAGAAAGTGGACTGCCAAACTTTTATGGCTCATATCTGAAAAGGTCATAGCCTCATTTTTACTTATTTTATTTGTCAAAATGGTAGAAAACCCTTTTACAGATCAGGAGAAAGAGATTATATCCATCTATCAATGACACAGATGTAAAAACTGTGGGGATATCATCAGTCTTCCATGGTAACAGACTTCTCAGGCTTATCTTTTGTGCCCCACAGAATGACTCTAAGTGAAACCTGGTGAACTGTAATGAGACCATGTTTGGGGAATTCTTTTCCAATTGTTAGTCTTAGGAGAAGACTCTACCAGAAGCTTCTGGTGCTCAAAATGACAAAGTCTATGTCAAAGCTATATCAAGACTAAGAAAAGGACATTTCTGCAGTTATCTCTAAGTCACGATAATCCTTAAAAGAAACTTCTGCCCAGATCATCTTCTTATTTAAACATTTTCAGGATTACAGATTATAATGAATATGACTTTTATCATTTTGGGACATGACCATTTCATCTAATCATTGACTATTTTAAGAAATTCCCAAACTTGTTACTTAAAAATTAGTTTAGGAGGGACAGGGCAAGAGTTGGAATTTTTCCATATAAAATACTGCTAGATTGACATATATCTCATATAAAAGTTATACTAGGTAGAAGAAGAGATAATACAGAGCAATGAAAATATGTTTGTTATAGTCCCTCATTTAAATATACCTTGAATATATATTAATTAATATTTACTATAAGACAGTCACAGAACTGGATTATTGGGTACTGATGAATGTCTTTCTAGAGCTTAAAATCTAATAAGTAAGACATGGGATAGAGAATAAGTAAGTAAATGCATAATATCAAACTCTTATAAGGGAAATACTATTATAATGAATAAAGAGAGAAAATCTCTGAAATAGACTTCAAGGTGATAATCCTGAAACCAAGATGTTAGAATTGGAAAATAATCAACCATTTGAAAAATGAAGAATGTGGGCTGACTCTCTTGACTTGGCACGTGTGGGATATAATCTAAGGATGAAAAAGAGGGCCTTAAAATGGGAGTATGGTGTACAAAAGGGAGAAAAATTGTGGTTGATATTGGAAAGGTAAGAATCAAAAAATACTTTATGTTATAGTGAGAAGCTTGGATTAATTTTTAATGAGCTAGGAGCCCTATGCAGGATAATAATACTGAAGGATATGGAAAATGACAACCCCCAGGATAGAAAAATTACAACCCCCAAAAAAGATCTGAACAGGGGGAACAGAGAGAGGAAGGCAATCAATAATCCTCTCCCAGTAAACCCTTTCCCAGTAACAATGGGCCCAGAGGGGGAAAAAGCAAACTTTCATCTCTTTCAGAGTTTACTCCCCACATCTCCACCAAAAGCAAACTTCATCCCTTCCCAACCACAATGGGTCTTGAAGGGAGGAGGTAGATACTGAAACACTGGGCCCTGGCCTTTTACTCTTTTCCATTGCTGATGAGTCCTAGAAGGAGAAAAGCAAATAGTGAAGCTCTGGGAAACAATGAATCCTGGAGAAATAAGATAAGCAGTGAACTGTGAGTTCTGACCTTTTCCTAGTGACAATGAGTTCCTGGCTTTTTACAGCTTTTTTCCTGACTATCCAAATTAACACATCCTACTTCAGTCTCTAATAATTAAACTAACTTATTGTAAAACAGACTCCTTCTGTAACCCAGTGGCCATTTTGCTACCCAGAAAATGAGCCCCTTCAGTGCCTGATTGATTGACTGCTGTGCAATAAAGGAGAGCTTGCTGATCCTATTGAGGTCTGCTTCTGTCCAGGTTATTTACGTTTTCATAATGGTGCCAAAACGGTGTTGGTTATTTTTACTTACAAATACAATATGTATATCAGAGAATGTTGCCTTTCATGTAGGACAGAAATGTCCAGATTGATGGTGGCTTAAGCTAGACAGGGTTTCTCAACCTCACTACTGACAACAAAATAGCTATTCGCTGAAGCACGGGGTTGTCCTGAATGTTGTAGAATGACTAACACTTCTGTAGAACCTACATCTTGATTCCAGTAGTAGTCCTTTTAGTCGCACCAAGTAAAAATGGCCCCAGACAATGTCCAATGTCCTGCAGAAGCATCAGAGGAAATGACTTTAAGGAACCACTCAATAGATAAAAGATGTGGGAGGAACTGATAGGATATATTTTAGATTGAAAAACATGCGATTAACTGTTTCATTTAATAGAAAAAAATCGGAAAAAAGAATTCTAATTTGAAAATGTGAGTCCATTTTATTTACTGATATAGGATAAAAACTGAGAAGAAAACATTAGAGGAAAAAGACAAGTGTTCAGATTTGAATTCAAATTTCAGTTGTCTACTAAAAATTCAGGTTAGGTAACACTTGGACATATCAATGTAATTAGTTTATAGAGTGGAATAAATGTGTTTATGATTAAGAGAAGTATTTAATTAGTTTCCAACTCCTGCCTACAAACAAGTCTGTTTTATTTGTACTTTTTGTGGTACTTAAGATTGAATCCAGGGGCACGCTACCTATGCCCAGCACTTTCTTTTTTCTTTCTTTTTTTTTTTCCTTTTTAACTTCACTTGGAGACAGGTCTTGCTAAGTTGCTGAGGAGGACCTTGAATTTTCCATCCTCCTGCCTCAGTCTCTGAGTTGCTGTGATTATATATCTTTATAAGATAAATTTCCCTATATTTTGATCTTAGAACATCTTGGACAATTCCACATTTTCCCCATTTCTTTTTTTCAGTTATAAGAATAATGTGAATTTACACCAATATTTACATAATATATATTTTGTACTAAACATGAATTTATATTTATATATATATATATATTTATACATACCACTATATATATGTTTATATATATTATACTGATTGTATACGTTTTAAATTGTCTTGGATATATTAATATTATTTATATAGTAAGTATGATTTTATATCCTATAATTAGCCATTTAATTATGTACAAGTTATAATTAAATACTAATTAACTATAATTAGATGAATTTTTATGTGTACATTCATGTGAAAAATTTAGTTTTAGGTGTTCAATTATAAATTAAATACAATTGACTGATTTTGAAAGTTTTGCCAACTCTAAATCAGAGCTTTACTGACTCCATTCAATCTGCTCCTCTTCCTAAGTGAAATTCTCTCCCAAAACAGGAAAGGAAGATGTGGGATTTTTCTCCCCCTTCCTTTCCTACCCTGTTTGTGGAGGGTCATACACAATCAATCCATCAAGGAGAAATGCTACCAGAGAGAAAAGCACTGAGCTGTTTTCTCCCCTGCGCTGTCATAATCTGGTTATCAGCACCCTCTTTTGTAGGACATGGACTGCTGTTTTTCCAGTAAGAGCTGTGTGAGGGGACTTGAGGTGGATATCTGGCTGAGAATCCCAGGCCCTGCATCTTTTCTTGGTGACACAGATACTCTGTTGTTCCTCCCATGGAAGATTCAACCCACGGCCTCTAGTTATGAAGTAGCCCCTTTATCACCCGTAGGCCACTTTCCTGCACAAGTTTCTTTAAATAAAGTTGGAATCTGCACTTTCATGCATTCGACTCATGAAAAATTCACGCACTCCTGTTCCTCTAAAGAATAGACAGGCAACTTGCCAACTGCTGACCTCTCTGCTCTGCCTCCTGGCTTTCATGTACTTTTTCTTTTTTATATATAATTGTGCGATCCTTTGTTCACTTGTATAGTAAGACTCCACAGGGCACATCAACTGCACTCTCATAGTCAGCACCCATCGACTGCAGAGGAAAACACCTTTCGACAAACAGTTGTTATAAGGAGGGAGAAATCCTGTCTTTTTCTCTTAATCATGGAAGAGGAAAACTTTGTACAGTCTTTCCCTCTTCAATAACTTTGTCTTTTAAATATGATCTGGATGTAGGGAGTAAACTTCTTGTTTCAGACTTTTACCTAGAATGTCTTTAGAATACAGAGATAAATATTACTTATTTTTCTTGCATGTAGAGATGCAGTAAAATTTTGAGATCGTATTCTTTTATACCAGCCTGGTACTCAGAATTTGATCTAAATGTCCATATATGGAATAGACTTAAAGACATGATAAAGATCAAAATGACCTGGAAAAATAATGTATAATAATAAAAAATAACTCAGTGGAACATCTTGGGGAGATCCACCCTTTGTAGTTCTGGTAGGGGAGGAAATATTAGAAAGGAAAGTAAATGTGACTATACTTATTAAAAAAAATTCAGGAGATGTGGCATGATGAATATGCCAATAATTAGGATTTTCAGCTGGATATAAACAAACATTCTCTAACCAGTTTAAGCAAAAAGAGATTTACTTGAAATATATAATGTGGTTTATAATGTCTATGTGTTATCGTTTGGATGCAAGGTGTCCCTCCAAAGTTCACGTGTAAGATGATGCAAGAAGGTTCAGAGGAGAAATGACTGGGTTGTGAGAGTCTTAACCAAATCAGTGAATTAATCCCCTGTTATGGATTAACTGAAAGATATCTGAAGTGGTAGGGTGTGACTGGAGGTGGGAATTGGGGCATGGCTATGGGTATGTATTTTGTATCTGGTGAGTGGAGTCTCTCTCTACTTCCTGACCATCATGTGAGCTGCTTCCCTCTGCCACACTCTTCTGCTATGATATTGTGCCTCACCTCAAGTCCCAGGGAATGGAACCGGCCGTCTATGGACTAAGACCTCTGAAATCATGAGCCCTGAAATAAACTTTTCCTCCTTTAAAAGTTTTCTACTTGGGTCCTTTAGACACAGCAGTGAAAAAACTGACTAAAACACTGTGGGAAGATAATGAAGTTGAACTTGAAAGTTTAACAACTTTACAGATTATTGACCAAAGAATATAACCAAACTCATCTTGAAACAATATGATCATCACCTCACTGAACATGGCAAAATGGCATTAGGAACTGTTAAGCCAAGAACTTCACTACACATACCCAGAAGAATAAAATGTATTTGCTATTACATTTGCCTGTATATCCAGTATTCCTATCTGGTTATCTGATCTTGAAAGTCTAGAGGACAAGGTAAAATAAAGAGACATATCATTCTATTAGATGGAACAGAAGCTACTCTGTAGCTTGTCAAAAAGTAAATAGGATGTGGGATTTGGCATAAAGTATGTATGAGTCTTAACCTATTTTGTGATGCTATAAGAAAACATTACTGGGTAATTTATAAAAAAAATGAAAGTTTAATTGGTTCCTCATCGGGAAGCTAAGAGGTGAAAAACAAGAGACCAGAACTGATGAGGGCCTTTGTTGCTGCATCATCGTGTCATGGAAGGGTAAACAGAGGGTAAGAGAGAAAGAGCAAAAGATCAAACTTGCAATCTCAAGTCCTTTACAATTTGCAGTAATGTGTCCATTAGGGTTTGGACTTGTAGCCCCATGGTAGAACACTTGCCTAGAATGTGCAAAACCCTTGGTTTTACCCTCAGCATAACCAACCAAATTAACAAAACACTGCTGTTTTGTGAACACACAGGGTTTAGAGGGCACATTCAAAACATAGCAATATGAAACTTGTTTGAAGGAGAGTTGAACTATGAGCATATAACTACCAAATAATGATTTTTCTTTCATTTACTTTTCTTTTATGGTGAAAGATATTAGCGTACATTTAAAATATTTATAAGAACAGACTTAGAGGTTAATTGAACATTCAAAATCTTTAAGATGGCAAGAAGGATTGGGATAAAGGTAATACATTAAACAAATGGTCTTTACTTGAGAAAACACTTCTTTGGATATGAAAAGCTAAGTCAAGGTAAAGATGAAAAGAGTTAAGTTTTTAATTAGGGTTAGAAAGGCAATGCTGACCTGTTACATTAATCTTGTCGAAGTATGAATTTATGCCATCGTCTGAGGAAATGATGGGTGTTGGGAGTGGTGAATGATTCATTACTTTGAACTGCCCAGAGACAGAGGCTGACACCTCCTTTCTTAATTTCTCGATGCAAAGGTTCTGAGAAGTCTGCCAATTGTCTCGTGATGCCCTGTTTAAAGGGAAATTTTGTGGTTGCCATGGAGTTTATCAGTTCGTGACCTAAGGTTCAGGCACCAGCCACTCTGGAGAGGAGTATTGGGGGTGCAAGCTGATGACTGTATTTGGGCTATTCAAACTTTTGACATAGGTTATGATTTAAAGTAACTTTCTCACAATGAAATCCCTTCAGTCTAAAAACCCTATAAATTTAGCGTGTGAAGCCTGCTCATTGTCAGTCCTTCTCCATCAGAAGTCCATTGAACCACCAGGTTCAGCTTCCTGTTTTTCTGTGTGTGTTTGTCTATTTTCCAATTCCCTCATCAGCTCAGTTCAGGGAAATGGAGTAAACTGTCATACTGGAAGTGATAGATGGGAAGTAGAAAGTGGGATAATTTGGAAATCTGGAAGAAAGTGTGAACTTTCTTGAAGATATCACTAAAATGACAACACTGTGTTGAGAGATGGAATTTTGTTTTAAAGTGAATCTAGTCTGTCAGGTCATTTGATTGGGCATAGTAAACAAGATGGATCAGAGACTAACAAATGGGAAATGAAGTCACAAATTTATCGATTAATAGAAATCAGTGACATGAAATATGTAGAGGTCATTATATGCTAAATTTTTAAGTGGAAATACATGCATAGAGAGGAAGAAAAGGAATCATGGTGTAGAATATAAAGCAAGCATACAAGAATTTGACATTATTTAGAATTTGGTGATGATAAATTCTGAAAAGTACCCTTGGAATTAAGTGTGTGAAATATGATGTGTTACAGAGACATAGATAGAGGCAAGGTCAATGGTGATGGATGATAAAGAGGTGCATAAACTGAGAAGAGATACTGATCTAAGTATTGGTCAGATTATTCATAAAGATGTTTAAAACTCCGGAAAAAAATTTCTGGAGTTCACAAGGAAAGGATCTATGAAATAGTTCTTTTTTCTTTTCTTTCTCTTTCCCTTTTTTAAAAAGTAAGATTACCATCTTATTAAAGCTGGTATTTTGAAGCATAAAATGATGTACAAAATATATAAAATTCATCCAGTTTGTATGGAAAAAAATATTTATATATAATGAGCACTTTGGGTGCTGGTAGGGAAAACCATGCTCCCTTATAGCAGTTTTCATTTTGGTTAAAGTCAAGAGATCCTGGGAATGTTTTGAGATGCAGCTGAAATGCAGGAACATTAGATGGCCATTACTTTTGAAGATAAAGAGAACACAGTGGAAGTGCTTGGAAGGAAGTAGATATATGCATGAATTATTTCATCATATTATGAGGAAAGAATGGATGCTGGTGTCTGAAAGACAATTGAACAGAAGAAAGGCTTAATTTACCATCTAGGAATGCTTGGAGTAAGAGTTTCTGGAAGGTATGGTTGTTTAGATTCTGATAGTCTTTCAGAAGATATTCATATCAGTCTGAGTCCTCTGAGGAACAGACACCAGGATGGAACTAGATGTAAAGATGATTCTTCAAGGAAGTTGTTGTGAAAGATACAAAGGAAAGCAAGCAACTACGAGGCAGGAAGAGGCTTCAGACCTCAATGCCAGTCTGACACCTGTGAAGGAAATGATGAAAAGAGGGAAGTTCACATAAAACACTTGAGACCACCTGGCATCATTCTGGGACTAGAGCATAATGATAAGGAGGTTGGAAGTGAAGAAGGTGCGTTTGAGGAGTACAAGTTGAGTGTAAATAGTAGAGTTCTCGATCTTACCATGATCAGTTAATGGCTGAGGAACATGGCTTCTGTGCATGGGAGATGCAGTACTAGACTCTTATCCTACAGTTTAACGTCCTACAGAATCATCTCCTGAAGGGACTGGCATAGCGTACCTCCGTAAATGCCACCAATAACATTCAGTTCTCCTGCTATCAGCCTGAATAACGCTGGCTGAGGGAGGCTTACAACGGATATGTTCCCTGAGAGAGCACATTCTCCCTGAAACAGAATACATCATATCAATCATAAACTTTACAAACTTTATCCTCTATTTTGTTAGCATTTAGTCATAAGCTTCCTAAAGTTTCCATTACAGTCAAACTTTGGTGGAACAGGTAGAAAAAAGTAATTGAAAATTTCACGATATGATACATCCTATAAAGGTTACTTATGTAGTCTTTGAAAGACACATGGAACAAGATAATTTTTGTAGTGTAAATTTATTAATGTACTAATTTTGAATATCCTTGCCCTCAAACTCTTGAATTATTGATTAGTGCTATCACACAGAAAACTTTTAAATGATGTCGATAAAACTTTTTCTTACCTACATTCCATTCAATTTTTTTTTTTTAAATCAATGACTTAAAATGTCAATGAAAGACATGTGCAGGTGGTGGGAAGCTGATGGGTGAAAGTAACTGTTTTGGTTTTGGGAGATAAAAGAATCAGAATCCAAAATTATCTCAAATGTCTGGTGAGGCAAACCAGAAGAAATTAAATTAAAAAGATTTATGTCACAGTTCTAACATTGTAAGTGCAAGATGATGAGAATCACAGTCTGTGCTGCTATGTCCAGAAAAAGCCTGGCAGTGCTGCATTCAGAATTGGATGTCACGTTTTTGAAAAGATCATTGACAACTGAAGAGATTTTATAGGACACAAACAGGACAGGTAGATGTCTGAAAGCTACGTCACATACTTACTTCCTGCCAACAGAGACTAGCTTCCCAAACTGGTCTCAGAATTAAATGCTGAATCACAAACATGTGCCATAAGGTCTTCTACTAGTTCGTAAGCACATCAAGTCCCTTCCTGAATTAGGGACTTTAGAATTGCTCTTCTCTGTCTTTGAACATCCCTACTAATATCATCAGTACAAACAGCACTTCTGTTCTGAAAAGATGCAAAATCCATGTAGACACTTCACATGCTTGTATATGCTCATACACATGAACATGCACACTTGTGTCAAGACTTGCATTTGTAATGTTTAAAATACTGGTCAAGTATCATTTATGCCATAAATGCTTGCTCAGTAACTGATTTGACAAATGCTTTCTTCAAGAAATCAGCATGCTTAATTGGAGAGAAGACTTCAGGAGGAAGGTACAAATTTAACAATTGTATAAAACATTAGGAAGGACTTCTTTTAGAAGATTTTTATGTTGTTTTGGTGAGGTAGCATGTGACAGATTTAAAAAAAAAGAAATATTCAAAGTTACTGGGTCAGAGTTTAGCTCAACAATTGGGAAAGCTTTCTAAGTAAAATAATTATCTAAAGAAGAGATTACTTTTTGAAAGGTTGGATTTTCTGTCACTAAAAATGTTCAGAAACTTTATTTCTTTATTTCTTAGGAACATTTTCTTTTCACATTACATTGTCTCTGAAATTGGAATGTCTCCCCTCATGTGATGTAGTCTTTAAATCACTCTCCCAATTATTATTCCACATGCATTCCTGATCATTAGATGTTAGCCTTGAACTTGAAGAATAGTTGTCACTGGATTAAGAGATAATCCTAAATTTTAATCCCCAGAAACCAAATAGTTCTGAGCAAAGGACAGTAGTTAATAATCAGATGTTTAGTAACATTCTTGCGGGAATCTCTCATGATGCTTTCTCGCCAATAGTATTGATTTGCAATACTTTTGATTGAGTGGATAACCTTGGATGGAGGGGCGGGCCAAGATGGCGGACTAGAGGGCAGCTGCATTTCACGTTGCTCCAGGACGCAAGATTCAAAAGAGGAGATAGTGAGAGACTTGGGACCAACTCAAAGCTGCCGGGTGAGTCTCTCCTGTTGGGGAGGCGTCCTGGATGGGGCGGTAGCCCCGGAACGCAGGGAATTTGTGAAATAGAGTTGCTCGGCGAGACACCCCTCCCCCCGCTGGAACGGTAAACACGGACAACTGGGATCATCGTAGAGGAGGCGGCTCAGCACAGCGCTTGGACTCGAGCAACCACTGGGGCTCCGGGCAGCTGCCTGAGGAGGAGCTGCGTGGCGAGCTGTTTAGACCCAGAACGACCGCTTCTGAACACCGGGGGGTTGCCTGGAGGAAGAGGAGGAGCGCGGCAGGTCGTTTGGTCTAGGGGTGACTGCATCAGAGCCACAGGCAGTTGCCAGAGGAGGAGCTGCATGGCGAGCTGTTTGAACTCAGAACAACTGCTCCAGAACACTGGTGGCCTGCCTTGAGGAGGAGAGCGGTGGGACGCTTGGTCTAGGAGTGACTGCATCAGAGCCACAGGTGGTTGCCAGAGGAGGAGGCGAGTGGTGAGTTGATTGGACTAAAAGCGACCGCTCCTGAACACCGGTGGCCTGCCTGGAGGAGGAGCGTGGTGAGTCACTTGGTCTCAGAGCCACCACTCCTGAACACCCAGGGGGCTACCACGAGGAGGAGGAGTAGGAAAAGGGCGGGTCACTTGGACTTGGAGTGACTGCCTAGGGCTACGGGTGGTTGGCGGGAGGAGGAGACCCGAAGTGAGTTGTTTGGACTCCTAGTGACTGCGTCGGAAACCGGGCGGCTGTCCGGAGGAGGAGGTGTGTGGCGGGTCTCTGGGTCTCGGAGCTATTGTACAGGGCTCCAGGTGGCTGCTCAGAGGAGGGGCTGCATAGCCAGGCGATTGGTGCAGAGCAGGGTCCCAGGAGCTAGGTGACTTCTTGCTGGAAGAGCCGCACAGAGACACGCCTAGGGGCGGAGCAAAGTTTCCAGGGCGGCAGGCAGATTCTCTGGGAGAGGCAGCCTAAGGAGACTCGCCTGCGAAGGGTGAGGCTCCCAGGCCCAGGACGTAGGTCCGGGCCCCTGGGATCGTTGCAGAAGAAGACAGCCCAGCCCAGGTGGTAGTTGTAGATTGAGGGGAACCTCTAGGAGGGCAACTGACCAGCGAGACGTCCCCACCGAGTGAGTCTTCCCGGCCGGGGGAGTTTTCCCACAGGGACGGTAAAACCAGAGACACAGGCACAAACAGGCCTTGCCTCAGTCTGCAGTCTAGTTCCCCATTGGATGACCATTGGTCAACAAGTGGAGGCACCTCTGCCCAGTAGCAGGGAATATACACCACCTGAGGGTCACCACCCCTAGAGAGGCAGCTTCATCGTGGAGCTCTGGATTATCAACCTCCTCCAAGACTTCAGGCTACTGAAGGATAAGAGGGGATATACTAGCAATCTTCAGGGACATTATAAGTTGATAGAGGAAATCTGCAATATCTTAATGACCCACTGATTCCTGAACAATATGAGAAAACAAGGGAAGAAAATGCCCCAAACAAATCTAGATGTTACATCAAAAAAATCCAACGACAGCATGGCAGAAGAAATGACAGAAAGGGAGTTCAGAATGTACATAATTAAAATGATTAGGGAAGCAAACGATGAGATGAAAGAGCAAATGCAGGCATTGAACGATCGCACCAATCGACAGTTAACAGAGCAAATTCAGGAAGAAAAGATCATTTCAATAAAGAGTTAGAGATATTGAAAAAAAACCAAACAGAAATCCTTGAAATGAAGGAAACAATAAACCAAATTAAGAACTCCATAGAAAGCAAAACCAATAGGATAGAACACCTGGAAGACAGAACTTCAGATATTGAAGACAAAATATTTAACCTTGAAAACAAAGTTGAACAAACAGAGAAGATGGTGAGAAATCATGAACAGAACCTCCAAGAACTATGGGATATCAAGAAAAGGCCAATTTTGAGAATTATTGGGATTGAGGAAGGCTTAGAGAAACAAACCAAAGGAATGAACAATCTATTTGAAGAAATAATATCAGAAAATTTCCCAAATCTGAAGAATGAAATGGAAAATCAAGTCCAAGAGGCTTATAGGACTCCAAATACACAAAATTACAACAGACCCACACCAAGGCACATTATAATGAAAATACCTAACATACAAAATAAAGACAGAATGTTAAATGCTGTGAGAGAAAAGAACCAAATTACATTCAGGGGGAAGCCAATACGGATATCAGAACATTTTTCAATCCAGACCCTAAAAGCTAGAAGGGCCTGGAACAACATTTTTCAAGCTCTGAAAGAAAATGGATGCCAACCAAGAATCTTATACCCAGCAAAACTTACCTTCAAATTTGACGATGAAATAAAATCATTCCATGATAAACAAAAGCTAAAAGAATTTGCAAAAAGAAAGCCAGCATTACAGAACATTCTCAGCAAAATATTTCATGAGGAAGAGATAAAAAACAAAGAAGCAAATCAACAAAGGGAGGAATTATCCTAAAGGAACTGTCAAATACAGGGGGAACCAAAATGTGTCAAAAATTTTAAATATGTACCAAATGACTGGGAATACAAATCATATCTCAATAATAACCCTGAATGTTAATGG
Source organism: Sciurus carolinensis (assembly GCF_902686445.1). Lineage (NCBI taxonomy): Eukaryota > Metazoa > Chordata > Mammalia > Rodentia > Sciuridae > Sciurus > Sciurus carolinensis. The sequence continues at coordinate 39,080,524 of NC_062223.1, forward strand.
CCTGAATTCATCAATCAAAAGACATAGACTGGCAGATTGGATTAAAAAGAAAGATCCAACAATATGTTGCCTGCAAGAGACTCACCTCATAGAAAGAGATACCCATAGACTAAAGGTGAAAGGATGGGGAAAAACATACCATGCACATGGACTCAGCAAAAAAGCTGGAGTATCCATCCTCATTTCAGATAATGTGGACTTCAAGCCAAAGTTAGTCAGAAGGGATAAAGAAGGACATTTCATACTGCTTAAGGGAAGCATAAATCAGCAAGATATAACAATCATAAATATCTATGCCCCAAACAGTGGCTCATCCATGTATGTTAAACAAATCCTTCTCAATTTTAGAAACCAAATAGACCATAACACAATAATACTAGGTGATTTTAACATGCCTCTTTCACCACTGGACAGATCTTCCAAACAAAAATTGAACAAAGAAACCATAGATCTCAATAACACAATCAATAATTTAGACTTAACAGACATTTATAGAATATACCATCCAACCAAGAGCGAATACACTTTCTTCTCAGCAGCACATGGATCCTTCTCTAAAATAGACCATATATTATGCCACAAAGCTAATGTCAGCAAATACAAGAAGATAGAGATACTACCTTGTATTCTATCAGATCATAATGGATTGAAGTTACAAATTAATGAAAGAGTAAAAACAGAAACTACTCCAACACCTGGAGATTAAACAATATGCTATTATATGATGAATGGATAACAGAAGATATTAGGAAGGAAATTAAAAATTCTTAGAGGTAAACGAGAACAAAGAAACATCATATCAAAATCTCTGGGACACTATGAAAGCAGTACTTAGAGGAAGATTTATTTCATGGAGCGCATTTAATAAAAGAAGTAAAACTCAAAAAATAAATGACCTAACACTACAGCTCAAAGCCCTAGAAAAAGAAGAACAAACCAACACCAAAAGTAGTAGAAGACAGGAAATAGTTAAACTCAGAGCTGAAATCAACGAAATTGAAACGAAAGAAACAATACAAAAAATTGACAAAATAAATAGTTGGTTCTTCGAAAAAATAAACAAAATTGATAAACCTTTAGCCACACTAACAAAGAGAAGACGAGAGAAAACCCAAATCACTAAAATTCGGAATGAACAAGGAAATATCACAACAGACACGACTGAAATACAAAACATAATTAGAAGCTATTTTGAAAATCTATACTCCAACAAAATAGAAAATTTCGAAGATATCAACAGGTTTCTAGAGACATATGAATTGCCTAAACTGAACGAGGAGGACATACACAATTTAAATAAACCAATTTCAAGTAAGGAAATAGAAGAAGTCATCAAAAGCCTTCCAACAAAAAAAAGTCCAGGACCAGATGGGTTCTTAGCCGAGTTCTACAAAACTTTTAAAGAAGAGCTCATTCCAATACTTCTCAAAGTATTCCAGAAAATAGAAGAGGAGGGAACTCTCCCAAACTCATTCTATGAAGCCAATATTACCCTGATTCCTAAACCAGACAGAGACACATCAAGGAAACAAAATTTCAGACCAATATCCTTAATGAACATCGACGCAAAAATTCTCAACAAAATTTTAGCAAATCGCATACAAAAACATATTAAAAAGATAGTGCACCATGATCAAGTGGGTTTCATCCCAGGGATGCAAGGTTGGTTCAACATCAGGAAATCAATAAATGTAATTCACCATATCAATAGACTTAAAGTCAAGAATCACATGATTATTTCAATAGATGCAGAAAAAGCATTTGATAAAATACAGCACCCCTTCATGCTCAAAACGCTAGAAAAAATAGGGATAGTGGGAACATTCCTTAACATTGTAAAGGCCATCTACGCTAAACCCATGGCTAATATCATTCTAAATGGTGAAAAACTGAAAGCATTCCCTCTAAAAACTGGAACAAGGCAGGGATGCCCTCTTTCACCACTTCTATTCAATATCGTCCTTGAAACTCTAGCCCGAGCAATTAGACAGACCAAAGAAATTAAAGGGATACGAATAGGAAAAGAAGAACTCAAACTATCCCTATTTGCTGATGATATGATGGTATACTTAGAGGAACCAGAAAATTCCACCAGAAAACTTTTAGATCTCATAAGTGAATTCAGTAAAGTAGCGGGATATAAGATCAATGCCCATAAATCTAAGGCATTTTTATACATAAGCGATATATCTTCAGAAAGAGAAATTAGGAAAACTACCCCATTCACAATAGCTTTGAAAAAAATAAAGTATTTGGGAATCAATCTCACGAAAGAGGTGAAAGACCTCTACAATGAGAACTACAGAACACTAAAGAAAGAAATTCAAGAAAACCTTAGAAGATGGAAAGATCTCCCATGTTCTTGGATAGGAAGAATTAATATTGTCAAAATGGCCATACTACCAAAAGTGCTATACAGATTCAATACAATTCCAATTAAAATCCCAATGATGTACCTTACAGAAATAGAGCAAGCAATTATGAAATTCATCTAGAAGAATAAAAAACCCAGAATAGCTAAAGCAATCCTTGGCAGAAAGAGTGAAGCAGGGGGTATCACAATACCAGATCTTCAACTCTACTACAAAGCAATAGTAACAAAAACGGCATGGAATTGGTACCAAAATAGAAAGGTGGATCAATGGTACAGAATAGAGGACATGGACACAAACCCAAATAAATACAATTTTCTCATACTAGACAAAGGGGCCAAAAATATGCAATGGAGAAAAGATAGCCTCTTCAACAAATGGTGCTGGGAGAATTGGAAATCCATATGCAACAGAATGAAACTGAACCCATATCTCTCACCATGCACCAAACTAACCTCAAAATGGATTAAGGATCTCGGAATCAGACCAGAGACCTTGCATCTTATAGAAGAAAAAGTAGGTCCAGAGCTTCAACATGTCGGCTTAGGACCAGACTTCCTCACCAGGACTCCCATAGCACAAGAAATAAAAGCAAGAATTAATAACTGGGATAGATTCAAACTAAAAAGCTTTCTCTCAGCAAAGGAAACTATCAGCAATGCAAAGAAAGAGCCTACAGAGTGGGAGAAAATCTTTGCCAATCATACTTCAGATAGAGCGCTAATCTCCAGAATCTATAAAGAACTCAAAAAACTCTACACCAAGAATGTAAATAATCCAATTGACAAATGGGCTAAAGAAATGAATAGACACTTCACAGAAGAAGATATACAAGCAATCAACAAACATATAGAAAAATGTTCAACATCTCTAGTAATAAGAGAAATGCAAATCAAAACCACCCTAAGATTCCATCTCACCCCAATTAGAATGGCGATTATCAAGAATACAAGCAACAACAGGTGTTGGCGAGGATGTGGGGAGAAAGGTACACTCTTACATTGCTGGTGGGGCTGCAAATTAGTGCAGCCACTCTGGAAAGCAGTGTGGAGATTCCTTAGAAAACTTGGAATGGAACCACCATTTGACCCAGCTATCCCACTCCTTGGCCTATACCCAAAGGACTTAAAATCAGCATATTACAGAGATACAGCCACATCAATGTTCATAGCTGCTCAGTTCACAATAGCCAGATTGTGGAACCAACCTAGATGTCCTTCAATTGATGAATGGATAAAGAAAATGTGGTATATATATACAATGGAATATTACTCAGCCATAAAGAATGATAAAATTATGGCATTTGCAGGCAAGTGGATGAAACTGGAGAATATCATGCTAAGTGAGATAAGCCAATCTCAAAAAACCAAAGGAAGAATGATATTGCTAATAAGTGGATGATGACACATAATGGGGGGTGGGAAGGGTTAGTGTTGGGGTTGGAGTTGGGTTTAGGGAAGGGGGCAGGAATGGAGGAAGGAAGGACTGTATAGAGGGAGGGGAAGGGTGGGAGGGGAGGGGGGGGGAAGGGAAAAAATGGCAGAATGAATCAAACAACATTACCCCATGTAAATTTATGATTACACAAATGGTATGCCTTTACGCCATGTACAGACAGAGAAACAACATGTATCCCATTTGTTTACAATAAAAAAAAAAAAAAACCTTGGATGGAAAAATAAGCATGGGAGTCTTGAGTTGTTGCAGAGAACAATGTTCTAGACCTGCAGGAGCTTTAAAATTCTTTAACCAAATTATTTTTCCTTTTCGTTATGTTTGCACAAAATTAATAAAAGACAAAGAATCATATTCAATTAAGTATAAAAGTAAGACGTTAATAAGTTTACAACTTAAGTGCTAGATAAATATTGAATTAAAGCTTAATTAACAATCTTTGTTCTTTCAAATAGCAGAAAAAAACTAATGTATGTCTAGTAATCAATCTATTTTATATTTTATGAAATATGATTTAGATTTTACATTATGCTGCCCTTTAAAGGGGATATTGGAAGGCATACTTTGGAATTAGGTGGACCATTGGAAAACAACAATTTTACATTTTAATCTTGATTAGCTTTGCTTTAAAAGATAAATTGAAATTCTACCACCAGTATCTGCCTATGAGTGCTTATGTTGAAATAGTTGTTGCACATGTAATTGAATTAAGATGATGTTATACTGAACTAGGTTGGGTATTTATCCACTGTGACTGGTGTTCTTATTAGAAGAGAAAAGAGACACATGGAGGACATCATGTGAAGATGCAGAAACACAGAGGACAGACAGCCATGTGAACAGGAGACAGAGAATAGAATTCCGATACCAAGATCCAAGAAATGCCTGGGACCACCAGGAGCTAGAAGGGACAAAGAGGGATTCTTCCCTTGAGTCTTAGGAAGAAGCACAACCCTACCAAGACTTTGATTTGGGGCTGCTTGCTTCAAGAACTGTGAAAGAATAAATTTTTCTGTTGCTTTAAAATCTGTAATAGTTTCCTAGGGCTGCCATAATAAAATATGACAAATTTTGACTTGAAACAACTGGAACTTGTTCTCAAGTTATTAAGAATGGAAGTCTAAACCCGGGATGTTGGTAGGTCCATAGTCTCTTCAAGTTTCTAGGGAAGAATCTAACCCATCCCTTTTCCTTAGCTCTGGTGTAGCCATAGACCTTAGAGTTCTTTAATCTGCAGAGACACAGCTGCTGTCTCTGACTCTTTCATTAGTCTCCCTATGTCTTCACATCTTCTTGTAAGGACTCCCACCATATTGAATTTATAGACAACCCTACTACCCCATGACCTCACCAAATGAATTGTACCTGCAACCATGCCATTTCCAAATAAGATCACATTCTCGGATACTGTACGTGGGGATCTTAGCACATCTTTTTGAAGGACATAATCCAACACTTAAACGTAAATTCACAAATAAATTTATTTTCCATATTTTGAAATCTCAGCATGTGCTTTTAGTTTCATGATACTGAAAACATGGATTTTTTTAAAAGCATTTTAATTCATGCTATTAAATAAAATTCTAATTTCTGGTTACCAAGTATCTAAATTGCTTATTTTGAGACTTAAACTCTGATTACAAAGAATGTTGCTTCCTTAGGCAGTGTGATACGTTTGTTTCATTACTATATATATTTCACTCTTCCTATCACAGACTTTCTAGAATACTGAAATTTTACTATTTAACTTAATTATAAATGGAAAATATATTCATATCATCTCATCTATTCTTTTATAAAAACAATGTTTTAAAATAAGTAATATAAAAGACACATCACAGCTATATAACTTTCTTTTCAATAATTATAATATAATCCAATACCAAAAAATCTGCCAACTTCTTGTAGTTAGGAAAGTCTGGGTTGAAAACATTTTTTAATGGTTCAGTTCTTTAGCAAGCATCTGTCCATAGTTCCAATAATGACAGTTTAAATACCTACAACCCGTGTTTGTAATGTTTACCTCTATCCTAATAAATGATTGATTTAATTTCTCAGTGTTCTCAGTAAGTGCAATGACTAGTAATGTAGTGAAATAGTGAAACATGAATCTTCCCTACTGTGCATTGGTAATTTTACTGAAAGTATGCAGTGTGTGTGTGTGTGTACGTGTGCGTGTGTGTGCGTATGAAAATACATTAGTGATCTATTTGAGGCTATTTTCATTCACGGATTCCACCCAAAGCAGGAATGAAAAAGAGCATTGGATTTCATTCAAAAAATATAATTTAGTTTTATTTTTATGGTTGAGGTACCACAAATTTCCTCTCCACTAGACCTATCACAATTCATAATGCACTAACATCTAATTGGGATATACCATCTGTTAACTGGGAAGGAAATGCTTTGTGACACATCTATCAATTTATTTGTCAGTTGGGAGGAAGAAAAAAGCTCAAGTGTAATCCTAAATACTCTCCTATGGTTTTCATCTGTTGTAATTCATAGCAACTCTATAAGATGCCTCCTGGGTTTTAGCTCCTTTCTTGCTTGCTTTGAGGCACACTTCCCCTGCTCCCACGGAAGAGGATGATATAGGAGCTAGTGAGGCAAGAGCAGAGCCCTTTAAGAAAAGGATTGAACTGTGATAAGGGAATTTTAAGAGGTTAATCCAGAAGGAGTGGCATTTTGTGGTCCTGGAAGGAGGCAAGACCTGGTGAGGTCTCTGAGCTCCTGCTGAGTGGGCAGGCCTGTCAATTACCTGCAAAGGACTGACAGCACTTTCTCAACTTCCTGTCCTGAAGAATCTAGGGCCTAGTACGTCTGCACTCAAGATCCAACGACTTCAGCTGCTCCCATGTGCCTCTATTAACCTGGCATTAAGCAAGTTTAAGTCTACTTTTCCCAATCTGAAAATAATGAGGCTAGTCACATTCACTGTAATCTATTTTATAAGCTGGAGAATACTGAATGCATTTTGATTACTACTTATATAAGAAATACCTTTCCTCTATGAAATGTCAAGATAGGACCTCATAAATCTCTAAATTTCTTTGGAAATCAGCAGATAAATTGAATATTAATATGTCCTTTATTTGTTTTCCTGAGATATCCTTATTTATTTATTTTTTCATATTTTCAGCCTTGAGAGTGAGGACTTTTAGATCATGTGTGGGAAGTCACTTTATTTTCTTTCAACTGATACACAAAAACATAAAAATTGTACATATTTATGGGATATCACATAATGTTTCAATAAATACACACATTGTGCAATGTTTACATCATATTAAACAAACATATATATCTCCTCAAAAATCTCCACTTATTTATGATGAAAATTTTTTAAATCCTTTTTTCTAACTTAATGAAATACACGGAACAATAACATTATGTCTGGTTATCCTACAATCCAGTAACTCCTTAAACTTCTTGCTCCTATCTAGCTGTAACTGAGTACCTATTGATCATGTCCCCAGAGATATCCTTATTTAAATGCATCAAAAATAATGGAAGCTACAATTTTACTGTTCTCAGAGGTTTATTCAGATAGTAAACTTTGAAACTTAAAATACCTTGTTCATATATATATCATTTTCTGTGGTCTGTAAATATCTGATACCGCCATTGACCCATAACAAGTTCTGCTCCTCTAACATTGAAGTTTGAACACAAGAGAAGCATGCCAAGGCAAGCATATTAAGGAGGCTTTATTTAAAAGTAATAATAATACAGACCTCTCCCGGGAGGGAGAAGGGGGCCATGGCTGATGTTCTAAAGTTCCAAGAAGTGAGCGTACCCTACATCTTTTTATAGGTTAAGGTCTCTTTTGTTCTCCAATTCTCTCCCCCCTTATCTCTCCTTCCTATGTGAGTAGGCCTGGTTTTGCAGGTGAGATGCATAAAGTGAGAAGCGAATGGGCAGGCGGAGGGCCAAAGTGATTCAGCCAGGCAAGGGCCCAGGGGCCATTAATTAGCAGCTCCTTGCCTGTAGTCCTTGATAAGGGCAGGTAAATTTGGTAATTACTGGGCTCCAGAGATCCTTGACATTCCTTTCTCCCAGGGACAGTCTCCAACTTCCAGAGGCAGATGGCTTTCATGGCCTCCATTTCCTCAATTTGACCTGATCCCCTATTTCTACACTAACTACCTGTCCCCAATTCTGGCTTCATATTCCCCCAAAACTACGATAATGGTATTAGGAAATGAAAACTCCTGGGATATGATGAATTCTTGAGAAATGGCCCCTTATAATTGAGGTCAATACCCTACAAAAGAGACCACGGGGAACTAGCTACTCCTTGCACCATTAAAGGACATAGCGGAAAGGTCCCTCATGTGAGGAATGGGCCTTCACCAAACAACTAATTTGCTGGAGTCCTGATTTTGGACATCTGGCTTCCTCGTCTAGAAGAAATACCTTTATTTTATTTAAAAGTTAAACAGTCTGAAACATTTTTTATAGCATCCAGATGGACTAAGGTACCAATAATAGAAATAATATAGCAAGGATATAATCTGTTTTGTAGTTCTGTAAAGAAAGGGCACAGATATGGGTGCCTTATTTTTCAGTACACAATTAGATTTAAGAAAGAGAAGGACTTTCTATGAGGAGGTGTAGAAGAGTAAAGAATTCTTTCCAGAAGAGTGAGATTTCAAGTGTAAACTTCTTGGGGTTATATTTCTTATATTAGCTTCATTTTCTCTTTTCAGACAGCTTTAAAGTTTTGGAGGGGATCTTTATGACTTCAGAAACACTGACTGACTTCTTCCTCCTAGTGTAAAACTTGAAATTAAGATTAATCAGTTCATTTCATTCTTGGCTTAACAATTGGAAAATATTTGGCACATGATGTAAACCAATCTAAGCAGAGTGAGTTTAGGAACTTTTCTGAGAATTTTGGGATAAATGTGTCCTACTTTCTAATTGATAAGTGTGTTAATAGAAATAAGTTAGTGCAAATAATCACTACATATTGGGAACTACATCATGGGAAGAAGAGGAAATATAAGGATCCAGAAGGTACAGAAAAAAAAAAAAAAGAATAACATATCATGGGAACCTGATGCGATGTGATGAATCACCACCCTCTGGACTTATTTGGAATAAGTCACATTTCTGGACTTAATGACTATATGAGTAAGCAAATTTCCAATTTGTATTTATATGACTTTAAGTTTTATATCAAAAAAACTTAAAACTTGAAACCAGAAAGCAAACTGATATAACCTACCACTTGACTTGCAAAAATATAGAGTAGAAATCAAATTCTTAGCATCAACATCATGGCAAGCTGCTGTATTGGAGCATATTTGCTGTTTATTAGAGTCTACTAAAATTTAGAAGGGTTTTCTTTTAAAAAATAAATAAAAAGATAGGACTTTTTATAATGACACCAACCATCACTTAATCAGGAGCAAAGGGAATATTCTAATCTATTTCATGGAAAGAATTGCACATAACTCATTCATTTTTTCCCCAATCTCTTGGCTCTTGAATCCCTGTGCATTTATTGTGTCCATGACCATCATTCTTCATGGATTGTGGAGAGAAACATAGCCCAAAATGAGTCATCTAGAATCTTTCCAAGGTAGTGCATCTATGAGTAGATAATATAAGGTGTTGAATATGTAACTTCTACAGATCTTACAATCCCTAAGATTTGTGATTTTATGACATATGCATTTTTGAAATAAACCCCTGACTGGAGTTCTCTTTCTTTTGTTTGCAAGTTCTAAGTAAAAATAACTTATTTTCATTCCTATTTAGCCTTTCTCCGGTGCCAAAACATGCGAATTTGGTAGGAAATATAATAATTGCCTCACTTAAAAGAATCATTTCCTTTTCTGTGTTTGGCTTATTAAAAGATTTTAATGTCACTGCATACATGAAAAAAAAAATGCCTCAATTCACTTTAATATCCAGGTCTGATATTTAGGTGAATTACTTTAGCTTGTGATGACAACTTTCTTGACTGAAATGGACACATAACAATAATTTCCTTCCTTAAAGGTTATTAATGGTTAATGAATCAGACCATACAGGTAAAGTGCTTAACATAGTCTGACACATATTGGATACTCAGTGACATAATTTGATTGAAATAATCTGATAGGAGGTTTTAGTCAGCCTGCTTGCTGCTGTGACCAAAGGATCTGACGAAAACAATTAGAGAAGGAAATGTTTATTTTGGGGATCACATTTTCAGAGGTTCGATATTGTAGAAGTCTGGCTCCATTCCTTGGGGCTTGAGATGAGGCAGAGCATCTTGGTAGAAGAGCGTGACAGAGGAAAACAGAAAGGAACATGGCACCAGGAAGGGAAGAGAGACACACACACACACACACACACACACACACACACACACAGAGACAGAGAGAGAGAGAGAGAGAGAGAGAGAGAGAGAGAGAGAGAGTACTACTCCACTCGAAGAGACAAAATTTGTACCCCATAGGCATGCCCCCAGTGACCCACCTCCTTTAGTCACATCTTACCTGTCTAAGGGTACCACCCAGTTAATCCCTATCAGGGGATAAACGCACTGATTAGGTTTCATTTCACCTCTAAACTTTCTTGCCATTGTCTCACACATGAGCTTTGTGGGACACCTCCTATTTAAACCATGACACAGCATATATGACTGAGTTAATTTCTGATTTATCCTAATTTCAAAAATATACTGAGACTGCAGAATAAAACAAACATGATAATGCCCAATTATTTTATATTGTATTATATTATATATTATGATCATTATATTATATAATTACATATTACAAATCCAAAGCATTTTGGCATATAGCATCATTTTTATTTTGCATAAAAATGAGTATGAGGATCAATATTATTTTCAAATTACACATGAAGAAACTGTAGCTCCAGGAAGTACAGTGAAGGCTATTGGTCATACAAACAGACACAAATCCAGGCCTTCTGATTCCCAGCACAATATTCATTCTGTTACGATCTCACTTTATTTGTTCATCATGACCCTTACCTGGAAATGCTCAGAATGGATCTGCACCATATTGCCTGCATGCTGGAAAAGACAAGGAGCATTGGATGGACTTGGAATTCAGTAGGAAAACCATGTCCAATCAATCATCAAAAGTAAATATGAATGTGTATAAGTGGTCTCCAAAGAATGTAACATATTTACATTAAAAATCTTGGAAATATGGTGCTCTAAAGAATATGCATAGCTTAACTGTGCATAGGATTAGATTAAAAAATATATAGAGGTTGAAGATAATCACAATTACAACGATCATATTTTGTATTAGAATTACACTTCAACATTTTTAGGACTCTTTCGTGTTTTCTTCTCATTTTTTAAAATTAGACCATTGCTATATAGTATGCTCTGAGAAAATCTCCAAGTATAAAAAAATATCATTTAAAACAATATGAGCAGTTTTATTTAACATTTCTTGTAAATGATTTGGTTTTTACTGAGAAACTTCCAGTCTTGCAGCAGAATGTATGTTGGTGTGAGGAAATGTCGAGTAACTAAGAATAAAACAGAGGTGTATTTTGGGTCCATGTGGATTTGGTGTGTAGGAATGGGTATGTTTTAGTGAGTGCAAGTAGAGTAGAAGGTAAAATATTTGTAAAAGGTAATCCAAACTCTATCATAATGCGAAACTTTTAATTCTCACAAGTGAAGGCAAATATGTAGACATCATTGCAAATAGAACCAATATAAAGATTTTAAGCAAAATTATCAATGCAATACCTGGTATGACTGGTAAAGGGAGTACATTTAAGTTGGTGTGGAAAGAGTACATTTAAGTTGGTGTGGAAATTTTATGTGCATGTTTAGAAAATTATTAATAGTATTATTAATAGTATATAGAGTTTGTAAAATATATATATATATAAAACTCTGAACACCAAACATTAAGAGAACTTTGATGGCATTTCTATCTACTCACTCAATCACGTATGCACACAACTCCCTGTGACTGACATGGAGAGGTACACAGGCTCAGTGTATAGTTATCCAGCCTAGCTACTTGTCACTGACATTCTCTCGTTGTCACTTGTCACCATGCATGAGGTTGAATGCAGCCTGACTCTATGACTAAGAGATAAGCACAGGAAGTAGCTAGGGAACTGGAGCATCCGCTGGAAAGAGAGGGAAGTTCATAGATCTGTATTGGTGAATAAACTATACAAGCCATCTAGTCATCAGAGTTATATTTATCATATGAAAGAGTTTAGGCTTTTTCTAAAAAAAAGGGGAATAGTTGAGGTATTCATACTTTGAGAATGTTGTCAGTTACAACTGGTCACAACCATTACAAACTGGGTAAGTTGGTCCACCGAGCTGATTTAATTCTAATCCATTTGACCAGGTCCTATGAATCAATAGCTCAGGCTACAGCAGCTAATAGAAGAATCTTGGTGCCTCTAGGACTATTTACTAAACATAATTCAAGGTGCTGTAAATTGATATTAAAACCATTATAAAATAAATGCCTCTTCTTTTTCTTAAATTCCTGCTTACTTTGTTACATATACCCAGACTATCTCCCAGGCCTCCCAAAGAACTACTAAGCAGACATCAGTAGGAACCATTCATTTAATCCTTCAAATAAGAGTATCTGAAAACCCTTTCTTCACTAACTGAGAGCTGCTGCATTCTGCATTGGCAGCACAGATGTTTCCCACTCTCTGTTGTCATAGTTAGAAAACCTCAACCCTGCTGTAAGGAAGTGGGAGTGATAAGGAATCCTTTAGTCAGTAAATTGCTTTACGAGTTATAAGTGTGTTTGTATAATAGGGAATTATGCCAATGAGAGTGCCATTAAAAACAAAGCATTTCAAAAAAAAAAAAAGGAAAGAAATTACGAAGTTTGTAGTTAAATACTAAACTTAGTGATGCTTTACACTGAAGGAATAAAATTCAATTTCTTTCCAAGTATGGAAGATGTTTTGATGTTAGTCCCTGCTTCTGAATATTTTCAGAGTTTCCTATGGGTTATTGTGCAAACTGTTGCAAAGTGCCTTTAGGCAACTTGACCCTGAACCTCTCTGAAGTTCTTTTTGAGAGATAAATAGTAACCACCAAAAATATTTGAAATGATTGAGGTTTAGCTATGCTCCCCAGATCCTCAGGTTAAAAAGCAAATCTTAAATTTTCCCCTTCAAAGAAACATTTATTAAAGAAACATTTCTAACACGCTCTCAAAGTTTCCAAACGTTGTCTGTTCTAGGGCTGCACAACAGACAGAACAAATTTCCATATGCAATATTCTGTGCCTTATAGGGATCACCTAGTATCCAGAAATCTCCCATAGCTGGACATTAGGACTGTGTCAAGATCAACTTGGAATTCGCCCAGGAGAGTTATATGTGAAGGCATCATTGGATTCATTTACCACTTTTGTTATGAATCCAATGGGGCCATGCCTTCAAAATATTTTCAGTGAATATAGAATAATCTGAATATTTTTAATCTAACAGATATATCCCATTTCTAACACTCATCACACCAAACAACAGAAATTTGTTTTAGATAAATTCTTTTTTGAGCACTCATCATACTGATTGCCAGGACATTGGAGCCTAATTAATAAATGGATGGCAGAATGGCTGTGGATTGTGCTTGTTTTATAGTACGTTATCTGATCTGGATTATCTCTTAAGTCAAATTGTACACATGAAACTTCAGTAAGTATCAAGTCATATATTTCAAAATAAATTGTGCACTCTACAAAAAAAAAAAAAATCCCCAATTTTAAACTGAGAGAATATGGTTACAGTGACAGAATCAAGAAATAAAAAAAAGGTGGGTTGTGGGAGGCCCATCAGTTATGTAAAAAATTTGACAAAGAGATTTGTATTCTACTTCACAAAACTCTGTGTTAATTTATAATCTCATGGCATTCTTGTTAAAAGCATAGAAATGCTGAAATCAAATGTAATCATGGAATGGATTCCAACTCCAACTCTATTTAATTCATGCTGGGAAATTCACTAAATCCCAAACTCAGTTTTCTTACCAAGTAATCTTCACCTTGAAAGAGTAGGAATGAGAAATCAACAGGATGAAGTTATAGCACAGTCATTAACTCATAGTGACCAACAAGCAGTTTCCTTTCTTTTGAATGCAATGGAATGGAAATAGTGCCTGATAAGTCAGAACACACAAAAAAGCATTGCTAAATACAAACAGAATTAGTGGTTCCCAGAGACTTTGCAGGGGAACACAAGAGAAGATGACCTTAGATGTTCTGTCCAGTTGAGTAGAAATTACAAATTTTCTCTTTTAGGTTATCACAAGAATTAGAACAAGCTAGACATGAGGGTTATGTGTTTCAATGAATTCTAACGGGATAAATCATGCAGTTGAATCTGAAAGACTTTTACCACATAAAAAATCAGGGTCGTTCTTCATTTTTAAATGGCTTAAATTTTGCTCACTGACACATTATTAATAATTGGATTTATTATTATTCTAGAATTACACACATAACATAAGACAAATATGGTTTCTCCTTGGTTTCTTCTTTTCCTTTCCATTTTTTTTTTTCAAATTCTTTTAAGAGAAAGGTACTTGTGGAACCTCACACTGATTGTTAATAATTGACAAGCAAATGTTTTTGCACCTGTGTCTTTGAATTGATACATATAAAATGGAAACGATGCTGCTGAAAATAACAGTCATTAAAATACCTGCATAATTCTTACTCTAATGACATTTCTTCAACTGCGTGGGAAAAACAACTCAAACAGGACTAGTCATATCAAGAAGTTTCTTAGAATGAAATATATTCCACTTCCCTTGACAAAATCTTTAACATTCTAGGAGGAGTTTACATTAGCGGCTTGAAGGGAGCCACTTCAGCCTGTTTATAGCGATTTTCATAATTTCTTTCCCCAAATGGGAACATTGCGGTTTTAGAGTAATATCATACTTTAAAAGCATATGCTTATTTTAGCATATTATGTAATCATCTGCATCATAGAATTATCGAACAAATTCATTTACAAGTAAATATAATTTAAGACTCAATTCATATTTTTGTGAACCATGCAGAAGGTTAAATTGTTGTCATAATGTAAAGGGGCGTGAAGAGCATTGTTTGACTTGCAGACTATTACCTGAGGCTCAAATGCAGAATGACTTAATTCCTCACAGTGGGGCAAATCTCTAAGATAGATCATAAAGAAAAATGTTATCCAACAATTTTTAAGTACTTTCTAGGTATAAGGCACTCTCCTGAGAGGTTTGCTTCAAATATCTCATTTGATCTTGGATTTCACCAAAGAATATCATGAGTAGTTGAAATATTTTTACTCTACCTTACTGTTTTTGACTATGAATTGAAAACCTGCAACTTGAACTTCTTTATATTCTCTTTCATAATTTTCAGTCTTAAAAGGCTACTGTGTACCACAGCTTTAAAAGTCAATTCTTCAATCTGAGTTTCTCATAACATCCCTCAAACTATTTATCTTCCACTTATTTTACTGTGTGCACCTTTCTTCCATTTTGCTTCTTCCCTCCCTGTATTCTGTGTCTCTTCTTTATTCTTTTTCCTTTTGTATTCTCTAAACTTCTCCTTTTTGTCTTTTAAAAATCTCAATTTCTAAAAATTGTGCTCTTCTTATTTATTCCTACTATTTTTTTCCCTCCCCACCATTCTTGACTACCCACATGTACCTGATCCACTGACATTTCTAAGTCCTATTTAGATATCTGTTTTGGGTCACATTTATGTTTTCTTTCCAGAGTCAAGTCAACATACATGATAGCAACCCTAATCCTGTGCTGTTTAGGAAGTGCTTGTCCTAAGAAAACAAAAAAACAATTGCAGGTTTGGGTATATCCGTTAAAAAGGACTCTGCCTTTGATTCTCTGAGTCACAATGTGAGTAACAAAGAGAAAAGTAATTACCTTCTAAGTTGAATCAACCCTGACCATGACACATGAATACTATAACTACTGGATTTTCTTTTGGTTCTATTGATTATATCAAATTTGAGAAGAAAAAAAAATAGATAATAAGGAAATTTTCCAAGTTGTTATTTTACTTCATTGGTGTCTACTTAGCTATTTGACTGCTTGCTGCCATGAATTGAGAAATCTGTTTGAGTAACCTGATCACTGTAGTTGGGGATACCATGGAGATTCAAGCCCCATATGCTGGAAGATTTGAGCCCATTAATCTTTCTTAGCCTCTGTGCCTCAATATAAAGTGGGAAGATTAATATTGTACCTGTTTGAAGGCCATTGGCTGACTCTTGATGGATGGTATACACACCATCTACTTTATTCAATAGAAACCTGATAAAGAGATGTTTAAAGCCTGACATAATTCAATAATGTAGCTTGCTAGATTTCTACACCTAATAATTTAATAATAACAATGATTTGTGATTTGTTTTAACTGAAATGTTTTTTATTAGATCAATATTAAGGCTGTAATAGAAGTGTGTGCAAATCAAAGGTAGAGTTCAACTTAGTCTCATTGGAAAATAATTTTTATAACATATCATATTTCAGTTTTTAGAAATGCCCTTGCATGTATGTCATTTAATTGGCATGGTCCCTAGAAAACAACAAAAATTTGGTTTCAATGAAAATGCTTTATTACATAAGCTCCTTCACCTGATTAAATTTCTATAGAAGTCATAATATCAATTTTCAGCTTGTAATTAATATGTTGTAATATAATTCTAAACAAAATAGAGCTTTGTTAGTCTTAGATATAAGTGACTAATTCTGAAAAGATTTAGAAATTCTTGCATAGTACTATATTTTTACTTGAACATATGAAGCTAACAAATAATTCTGGCAACTTTTAATCAATTTGAAGAATGATTTTTATAATTAATTATGTAATTATCTCAGTTGTATGTTTCCTATTTTTTTCTTCTCCCTTTTGTAAGATATCAATATATCTTATATCACTAATTTTCTTTACCCTTCTTCATCCTAGTTTATCTTCCTTGATTCTGGCCTAGTATTTCGTTTAATTCTTACTGGTGTGCCTGCCTTCTTATAAGTATATAGGTTACCTACACTCTGGCTTACTCAATTACTTGAAGAATATTAGCTTAGACTTATTCTTATTTTATTCTTAAGCATGAGATTTAATCTATTTCTAAATAAATTGTCAAACAAATAAATTGCAATGATTCTGCTCCCATATCATTTCATCTTAAGTGATAGTTTTTATCTTCTCGTTTTTAAAGTCTAGACCTAAAGCTATTCACTGCCTTGAAGTTTGCAGAAATTAAATGATAGTAATTACTTCATATCACTTTAGGAAAAACAGAAGTATCATTATTAAAATTAACTTGATTCTGACTTTTCATAAATCAAGTAAATATGTTGTGTTATACTCTCCATTAATATAAGAAGAATGTTCTTCCTTTTTCCTTCCCTAGTTCTTTGCTATTTATCTTAAAGGAAGGGAAAATACCAATTCTACTGAATGTTGGTATTGGAATATTTTTATCAGTGCATATTAACTATAAAGTACAATATGTTTCATAGAGGTGTTTTCATATATGCATATAACAAAGTTTGATCATGTTCGCCCTTATTTCCCCTTACCCTCCCACCACCAGACCCTCTTCTTCCCTAAGTCTTCCTTACACATTCATGTCATTTTTTTAAAATAAATTTTTCTAAATTTCTAAATCACGCCATTCTTGTCTTCCTGGGTCCAACTTTATCTCCCTTAGCATGAGACTCTCCAGTTCAGTCCAAATTCCTGCAAATGACATGAATCCATTCTTCTTCATGACTGAATAATATTTCATTGTGTATATTTAACACATTTGTCTATTTATCCACTGACAGCCAATTCCATGCCTTGGCTTTTGTGAACTATGCAATGGTAAATATGGATTCCCAGGTATCTCTACAATATGCTACTTTAATTCCTCCAGGTATTTATCAGGTATAGCTGGATTATATGTAGTCTTATTTTTAGTTTTTTGAAGAGCTCCATTCTTGTTTCCATAGGAACTGAACTTATTTAACTTACCAGTAACAGTGTAAAATGGTTTCTTTTCCTTACATTCTCACCAACATGATTGTTTTTATACTCTTCATGAGAGCCATTCTGACTCTGGTGAGATGTAGTTTTATCTTGTTTTTCCCTTGTGGAAAAAGCTGTTGAGCATTTCTTTATGTGGTTATTGGTCATTTGTACTTTTTTTGTAAAGAAGTGTCTGTTCAGTTCATGGACCCATATATTTATTGAGGATTTTAAGTCTTTTGAGATTTTTGTATATTTTGGATACTAATCCTCTGCAAGAGTAGTCCATGATTTTTCCACGGACATATCTACCATAAGGCACAGCCTCTGCATGCAGGCAATGTAGTCCACTGTTAGAGTGATAGGATGTTGACAGTTTTGAAAACTAAAGGCACATAATTACCAGTCAGCCTTTCTCCATGAGTATCTGAACCACATGATCTTTAGTCAAGAACATGAATCGTGAAACATGTTAAATAGATTGTTCTCATGAATTTTTAATAATACAATGAAGTACTTCAGATACCTTCTAGATTACACCTACAAAAGACCCTCAGGCAGGTCTACCATGGTGAGGCAAGAGTTCTTAGCTGATGTCAACCAGGTTCTTCCTGTGTAATGTGTCCACACTTATACAGGGCTTCTCTTTTTCAATTTCACAAATGTTATGAGACAGTGACTCTACCTGCATTTACATATCATAAACTTAATGCTTAAACAAGTTAATTCACAGACCCTAGAACTCTCAGATTATAAATGATAAAGCCAGAATTTCACTCATGTGTTCCTGTCACCAAGACTTACACTCTAGTTTGGATGTCAGAAGCATCTGACATTTTGTTGATGGCTAACATGTAATTTTTTATCTCCTTGAGCCAATATGCATAATCTCATATAAGAGTCATCATTGATATGTGCATTACCTATATAATTTCAATGTAGATTCCTTGTAAGTGCCATTGACACTACCATAAAGAAAGTAGAAGCTGGGAATGTTAAAATCCTAGTGTGAATTCACGGTGTTAAAGAGTAGATGGCTGGAGAATGCAACGTCTACCCTGAATGCATTGGAGAATCTGCACAGGCTGGGATATAAATACAGCATTATATAATTTTGATGATATTGGTTCCTGTAATTCAAACTGAAAGCTGAAATGCTGGCCTTTTTTTTTTTGCTTGGGTACCTGCACAGATATAGATTTGCAAACTTGTCAAATATTTTATGGCAGTCAATTGTGTTTGTAGAGCATGGAATTAAAGCCATTAGTAAACATTAATAATGTGCAAAAGTTTAGTTTATCAATAGTAAATATTGGTAACCCTTAATCACTCACTTAGTATGTTCCCAGCAAACAGTCCCAAGTTCAGGATTCAGTCTTTAAAGTTGAGGAGCAACAGGAAAAATCTCCGGGAGTGCGGTGCAATTAGCACCCCACTTTGGCAACCCCTTACTCACCCCTACAAGGACCACAGGTCACATTTAATACATTATTTATTAGGAAACCTAAACTTGAGAGAATAATAATTAAAAACATTCCAAAACAGTTAAAAGGAACAGAAATCTCCTCTAAGCTTGCTTTGGGATTTATTTAACTTTCGAAATTCTGACTGTTCTTAGCATTCCCCACCATTCTGTTATGACCTGATCCTTATCTAATTGAATAAAATTCACTTTGTTGACTCACATCTCAGAATATTGCAGCTAAAGATACACACAGTAACTTGAACTAGAAGAAGCTTCCAATAACCCACACAGTTTATGTATGTAAGACAGAAATTTTCCACGCTAGATCAGAAGTATTTTCCAAGCTCTCTTCAATACACTATACATACATCATTAATTAAAACACACCAAGCCGGAACTGAGTGGAATCAAGCAGAATATTAACTTACAAGTGTCTACACTCCCCACTATCCTAAGATCCAGTAAGGATCTGATATCCAGTCCTCAGGAATTTGGGGTATCTTTCTCTGCTTATCTCCATCTTAAGAGCAAAACTATGTGCACCTATATTGCCTTTCTCTTCTTTTTTTTTGTGAATTCAATTGAACAGTACAAAGTGTTGGCATTGTTTAGTAGCCCAGATATGTGAACTTGGGCAATGACTCAAGTTCTTTGATGTTGATCATCTCATTTCTAGAATAATAATACCCTCAGGGTTGTAGACACAGGTTTTCACAAAATGATTCTTTAAAACAGTAAACTCAAAGACTTTTCTATAAAACAAAAACATTGTACAGAAGAACTTTGTAAAACTCTAAATACTATATCTTATTCTTTAGGTATCAAAATTTCATTACTATGTTAGTGATTCTGAGATGTAGTAAAACAACTCAGTGTTTCCCAGATATCTTGAACACATAAGTTGTGTTTTCATTACCCATTAATCTGCTGAAGAAATAGAGACCTCAGGGATGAACTTGGAAAATGCTCTTTTAAGGATTAAGAAATATTTATTTAGTCTAGATCCCTTTGCCCAATTACAGTCAACAGCAGCATATTTGATAACTCTCCTTGGATTTCTGTAAGACAGATAACTTTTCAGAAATAAAATCCTGGACTTCTCCCTAAATATGCATCTTCTGCAGTTGTTTGGAACTGTCAAATCTGCTCCCTAACTCACATCAAGAACATTGAGGGTATTCTTGATTCCTTTTTTATCTCTACTCTCCATGATGTAGAAAAAGAATCTTTTTAAAAGTGTACACAAAACTGGATAGTTCTCAGCAACCATTATCACTCTTTGTCCAGATCACTGTCTATCACTAAAGGAGTGATTTTTGAAATGGTTTTCATGATCCTCCCTGGTCTTCCACTGTTTTTCTCAACATGGTTGTTAGAAGGTTTGTTTTATAATGGTACAGGTCATCTGTGTCTTTCTCCTTCTCAAACTTTCCTGCTGTATTGTAATGAGATAAGGAAATAATAGGAATTGCTACAGCTGTGTGTTATGTAGTAATAATAAGCTGTATTTGGTATTTGCCTGGACTTGAGAAACTAAAATAAAGGTACCTGGTGACAAACT
Organism: Sciurus carolinensis; assembly: GCF_902686445.1. Classification (NCBI taxonomy): domain Eukaryota; kingdom Metazoa; phylum Chordata; class Mammalia; order Rodentia; family Sciuridae; genus Sciurus; species Sciurus carolinensis. Next base: position 39,101,377 of record NC_062223.1, read on the forward strand.
TGCTGTGTGGCAGTATGACACTCCTGAACAATGCCCATATGAACCTTTATCTATGATTTGAGTGGTGGTTCCTAGTATAGACGTGTTCTGGTCTTTGTCAATGAAGACCAGAGCGCGACTGGGCTGAAAATCACTATTTAAACCTCTGAACTTTTGGAGGAAACTGTCAGCAGCACCATGACCAGAGGACTCCATGTTGCTCTGTCTCTTGACTGCCCCGGCTGCTGTCCACACTGATTGCTGATTGCTGATCGACTGTTGTCACCGAGGCCAGATGACTGACCACCTCTCCATCAGTGACAACTGCCATCCAGCTTCTGGCTTATTGGACACCCAAAGACATCCAAAGACATCCCAGGAGCTGAGAGAGGCTACAGCTGAGAAGAATCCCTTCGGTCTTGCTGACTGACTTCTTGGCTAAGAGACGTTGCACTGAGTAAGTCCATGGGGATTGGACTGTAGGTGAACAAGGGAGTGAATCTTCAATGTATATGTGACTTGCTATTATTAGGAATGTTAAGTTGAGTGTGCATTGCATAAATAAATAAAATCCACTTATAGGAACCAAACTTGATTCTTCTCTTACTCATGTATTATTACCCACCTAGAGAAAAAGTCAAGATGAGTACCAGCTCTTCTAGAAGTTCATCAAGATCTGCCCTGACCTCTTCATTCTTAGACTTCATTTCCTAACACTATCTTCCTTGTGCTTTTTGAGTCACACTCGCTCTTTGGTAATTTGTCAAACACATGAGGCATGTTTTTACCATAAAATTATTATTAATTTTTTTATCACACTCTACTTCAATCACCAAAAAATTACTTGAGTCTTATTGCTAAAGTAACACATTGCAACAGACATAAGAGCCAAAAAACAAAAATCTATTTTTTTTCAGGTTTGTGGGTTAGAAATCCAAAATAAGACTTAAAAGCTAAAATTAGGGTGTTGGCAAGGCTGGTTCCATATGGGGACTCCAGGGTATGCTTGATTCCTTCCTTTTTACAACTGCTACTGTGAGACGGCTGGCATTCCTTGGCTTAGGGCCACATTGCTCCATCTCTTGCTTCTGTTGTCCAATATCCTACCATTTTGACTCATTCCATTATAAGGAATGCTGTAATTATATTATACATACACAGATAATATCTATTATCACATAAGCACAATGAAAGTCCTTAGTCATATAAGGTAAAAAAATCAAAAGTTCCAGGGATTGAACATGAAATTTAAAAAATTTTTTTTTAGTCATAGATGGACAAAACTATTTAATTTTTATGTGGAGGTGAGGATAGAACCCAGTTTCTCACATGTGCTAGTCAGGTGCTCTACCACTGAGCCAAAACCTCAGTCCAATATGGATGTTTTTTGAAGGTATATATACTTTTGAATTTCTGTGTGTGTTCAAGTATGTGTGTGTGTGTGTGTGTGTGTGTGTGTGTGTGTGTATACACATTCATTTTGGAGAACATAAAAATTAGCTTTCATATATTATTTCCCCTGAATTTAGCAAGTTTCTAATAAGGATGAAAATTTCCAATCCTATATGAAAAAGAAATATCAAACACAAGTAGCTATATAACTCTTTAAAAATAGAATGATTGGTAACATGTACCTAGAAAAATACACTTAGCATATAATACTTCCTTCAGAGTTATAATAAAAATATTTGAAAATTATTACAAATTTATAAAACTAATAATAATAAAACAACTAGAAAAGTAAAACTCTCCTTTATTAGGTTATTTCAGTTTTGATATCAAAGTTAGATAATGACAGTCCAAAAAGGAAATTGTAGATCAAACTTGAGTATATGTAAATATAGTAAATAAATATTGAAAATTCTATTCAATGATGTATATAAAATGAATACATCATGATTACACTCTATTTAAATGAGAAATTTCATTTCAGGTTTTCATCAAAATAAGAATAAGAAGGAGGAAGTAATGATTTCATTACATGAAAGATTTGATAAAATTTAGCATACATGATAAATTTTAAAACACTACATTAGCAAACTCAATAGAAAGAAAGAAATGTACCTATTCTGATATAGATTTTCAAAATGTACATGATACTAAATATAGATGCTAAAGGAAAGAAATCTTACTTAAAATCAGAAACATGACAAAAATGCCCATTTCAGCTTCAATTTGAAAATTTCCTGGAGACCTAGTCAGCAAAATCAGACAAATAATGTAAGAAAAAGGGAGATTAGAAAGTAAGAGACAAGGCTATAACGAATCAATGTGCTTGTGAATAGGACTCAGTAAAACAACAAAAGTAAATGACAGAAATGTCAGTAGAGCAGAGGCAAGGGAACAGGGGGAGGGAGAAGGGGAGGGAAAGGGAAGTACTGGGGACTGAATTAGAACAGAGGATAGGCCATCATTTTATAATTATGTCAAAAGGAGTCCTAATGTTATACATAACTAAAAAGAACCAAAAAAAAAAAAAAAGGATCAAATTGCAAGATTAAAGAAAAAGGAAATAAAAAGTTTTTACACTTCTCAAGTTGACCTATAAATTAAAAAGATTTCTCAGTTCTTTCTAATGGAGAGCTACATGGGCAAACTACCAAGTACAATCTAGATAATTCTGCAGAAGCACAATATGGCGAAATTGTTCCACAGAATAAGAAAACTAACTTTACAATAGTATTAGCTGGCATATTATGCCATAATGCCTGGAGGTTTATTAAAGTTTTCCAGTGGAGCAGAACTGAAATTTGGGGAAGAAATACTCATGTGTCTGTGGAAATTCCATTTATGGGAAAAGTATATTTGCAGATTATAAGTGCTAGGAAAATTGGTACCCTCTTTTGAAAATCTGAGGCGTATTCCTCTCATAATGGATGACTGTTAATTCCAGATAGCTTTTTTTTTTTTTTTCTTTTAATTCTTTTTAGTTAAATACAACATCAGGATACACCCTGACATTATCACAAAAGCAGGAAACACCAAACCTGCTCCAACTGATCTCAAGCACTCCTCCCCCTCTCCCCTCTGTCCACTCCACCCATCACTCCTCAATTCATTTACAGTTTACTTCTTATTTTAATTAGTGTCCTGTGGACACACCCTACAAGTGATGCTGAGAGCCACCATCCATGCCACATCCATTCATGCACATAGGATTCCACTGTTCTTCCCATCTCTTCTTCCTCCTCAATCCCCTTGTCTATAGATCTTTCCTCTATTTTGATGAAATTCTCTCTCCTTTTTTGTTTTCTTTCCTTCTTTTCATCCCCACTCCCCTTATTTTGTATTAGCCTTGTCATATCAGAGAGAACATTCAACTTTTGACGTTTTTGGAACTGGATTATTTTCCTTAGTGTGATCATACTAATTTCATTCTTCTTTATGGTTGAGTAATACTACATTGTGTGTGTGCACACACACACACACACACACATAAATAAATTTTTTTATCCATTCTTCTGTTGAAGGGCCTTTAGGTTGGCTCCATAATTGGGTATTGAGAATTGTGTTGCTATAATTATTGATGTGGCTGCATCACTGTAGTATGCTGGTTTTAAATCTTTTGGATACATACCAAGGAGTGGGATAGCTGGGTCATTGGGGGTTCCATTCCTGGTTTTTTGAGGAATCTCCATATTGCTTTCCAGAGTGGTTGCACTAATTTTCAGTACTGCCAGTATTATGAGTCTGCCTCTTTCCCCACATCCTCGCCAACATTTATTATTGTTTATATTCTTGATAATTGCAATTCTGACTGGAGTGAGATTGGCTATTCAAATACTTCTGATTTTTTCCCCTAATTGCTAGAGACATTGAACATTTTTTTCATGTATTTGTTTGTATTTTTTTTCTCTTGAGTAGTATCTGTTTAATTCTTTTCCCCATTTATTGATTGGTTTATTTGCTTTTTTAATGTTAAGTTTTTTGAGTTCTTTGTATGTTGATGACCTATCTGAGGAGCAGTGGCAAAAATTCTTTCCCATTCTGTAGTCTCTCTCTCCCTGCTCTTAATCATTTCCTTTGAAAGGCACATTTTGCAAACAAAACCAGGTTAGTATTTTATTATATCAATGTAGACAACATTTCCTAAAATAATACAAAGTAAAAATTAAGCAGGACAACAATTACTAAAGTATGGAGAATGTATAAATAAAATGGTGACTTTGAGAATAAGTAACTTAAACTCCACTTTAAGCAAATAATCAAACCTTCTAAGATACATAGATATCATACGCCTTCTATTTGACACAGTAAGAGTACTTCTTCCCAAACCCATATACTCAACCAAATCACAAGAAAGCTTTAGGCAAGCCAAATTTGAGGGAGATTCTACAAATTATTTTTAATTACACATAATAATTATGTTTATAGGGTACAATGTATAAAGTTCGGATACATGAATACTTTATTCTGATGAAATCAGGGTAATTAGTATATCCATAAGTTCAAATGTGTATTGTTTCTTTAGGTGAAAACTTCACAATCCTTTCCCCAAGCTGTTTTGAAATGTACAGTACATTGTTGATGACTAGACATTCTACTGTGTAGTCCAACACCAGGACTCACTTTTTCTAATTGCCACTTTGTACCTTAACCAATCTCTTCATTCTACATTTCCTGCTTCTGGTAACCATTATTCTCTCTCCTATGAAATCACACATTCCATATGTGAATGAGGTCATGTGTTATTTGTCCATGTCTGGTTTATTTTACTTAACTTAATTTCCTGTAGATTAATTTATGGTTTCACAAATAATGGTATTTTATCTGTTTTCACGACTCAATACTATTATATATATAACGTATACATACAGCATAAATATATGCAAATATATATAAATAATACTTCTACAATACAAATAGATGTATGCACATATAGAATTGTATTGAAACAAAAAATTTACTGAGATATATAAAAATAATGACATTATACATTCATCCAATTGATGAACACTTAGGTTAATTCTGTATCTTGACTATTGTGAATAATACTGCAATAAAATAAACATGGTAATGCAGTTATCTCTTTGAAATACTGATTCAATTTCTTTTGGGCATATACCCAACAGAGGGGTTTCTGTTTCTAGTTCTTTGAGGAAACTCATATTGTTTTTCACAAAAGACTTTTCCAATTTATATCCTCACCAACAGATTGTAACTGTTCCATTTTGTACAAACTCTTGACTCCTCAAAAACATTAAGATTATGAAAAACAAGAAAAGACTGAGCACCTGTTGCAGACTACAATCGACATGACACAATGAGTTACTGTAACACAGTATCCTGGGGAAGAAAATGGAACTCCTGGAAAATTTGGTGAAATTCAAATAAATTCAATAATTTAGTTAACAGTGTTTGACCAATATTAATTTCTTAGTTTGGAAAAATGTGCCATAATTAATTAAGATATATATTGTATGAAAGCTTCACAAAAGTTACATCGGAAGTCTGCAATATCTTTATAATTCTCAAGAAAGTCCAGTGTTGGGGTTGTGGCTCTGTGGTAGAGTGCTTGCTTAGTATGTGTGAGGCCCTGGGTTCGATTATTTATATAAATAAATGAATAAAATAAAGGTCTATCAACATCTAAACATATTTAAAAGAAAAAGTAAGTCTAAAATTATTACAAAACAGAATAAAAATATAAGAAAGAAAACATTTTTTTCATAGAATTTTATAAAGTAGTCTTTGATTGCTTTTTATTTATTTATATTTTTATTTATTTATTTATTTTTTTTGGTACCAGGAATTTAACCCAGGGACACTTAACCACTGAGCCACATCCCCAGCCATTTTTTAATATTTTCTTTTGAGACAGAGTCTCCCTAAGTTGCTTAGGGTCTCACTAACTTGCTGAGGCTTGCTTTGAACTTGTGATCCTCCTGCCTCAGCCTCCCAAGCACTGGGATCACAGGTCTGCACCACTACTCCCAGTTTATAAAGTAGTTTTCAAGTCAGATTTGGAAAAATATTTGAAATACTTATATTTAATCATTTACCACTCAGAACATATCAAAAGTTCAACCAAAGAAGATAAACAACACATAAGTAAAATACAAATGATACAATTAGACACTGCCAAGAGTATGATAAAGAAACCAAATAGATTCATTAATTCATGGAAGCTAAATAAATTGGTCTATATACAAAGGAAAAATTCATGGCAGTATCTAGCAATTTGTACATTCACATAATCTTAAATTTAGGAAATTTTACTTTGATCATTAAGTTTCCACACGTACTACAATGGTGTTTGCATGATCAAAAAAACTTCAAAACTTATAATACTCATTAAGTGCAGCTATATAATAACAGGAATATTATTGAAATGGTATATTATAGAGCAATTAAAATAAGTAAATTTAGCCATATGTTTCACTGAAAATTGTTCTAAATTCCTTGCTACAGTCATTTAATTTATATGCATTTGAACATATGAATTTATACAGTAATATGCCATTTAAAATACAGTTAAAACATTCAAAACAATACTGAGGAAGGAAAACTATGAAGATTTTGGGTAATGATAAACACCAAATTCAAGCTTGTGAATTTCTTGTGAAGAGGAAGGGAAGAGGAAGTAGCAAGCTCACCGAGACCTCAGATGAATTGGGAAAGTTATACAGATGCATATTGCATAAGTCATGTTTAAAATTCATAGGTGTTAGCTAGATAAAGGGGGGCAGGATTGCATGAAAGAGAATTTTATAGGCTTATTTCACTTTGAAGAAAAAAAAATCAAGGCTCTAACTGGAGAGGAACGTATTAAAAAATATTAGAGACCTCATAACTCTCAATATCCCCAAGATTCAAGGATTACAATGCAAGGGAAGTGGCTGGGTTGCCATCAGTCTGCTCCTCACAAATTGCTCTGTAAGGACTTAGTTATAAAAAATTTTAAAATGCTTCTCTCATTCTATTGACGTTGATTCTTTCTTCTGAGCATCTTGTGAAACACTTATTTACATGTTGCACTTATACTCTAGGGGCTAATATTTGAGCTTCAGAAGAAAATTAAATATGTTGGAAGATTATGTAAGCTCAAATGTTACATTTAAATGATTGAGAGTCACTAAGGCAAAGTGTCAGCAGGATTCACAATACTTAGCTAAGAAACCAGTTCCACATAATAGAAAATATAGCCCCAGACTCATATCCCATTAAAATGTAAATAGACAGACATCCCAATATGTTTCTCCCAAACTTTTTCATAAAAATTGAACTATACTTTATGCATGAAGCTATAGCTAAAATTGTCTGTTTGCACATCTGCATTGTGATTATTGGAGGCTTTAGTATTTGATGGCAAAAAAGATGAAGCTCATATCCAGTGATCCATCTGGAGAAAAGTGAGGCTAAGCTTTTATTCCCCATATTGTGCCTCATGGATTACTGAATCCCATCCAGAAAGTTTACATTCCTTGGAATCAACTTGGAAAATCTATAAAAAGATAGGGACAGATTATTTAATTATAAGAGATGCTTTACAGTAGGCAATCCTCTCATATTTTAAATTTCATTATACCTGATAAACACTACATTGCAATGAAGTATTTTCATATTTTTGCAGATTTTTTTTCTAGTAAATTATGATTGCACTTTCTAAAAGTAGGAGAGTGTGATGGGTTAAAACAGAAGCTTAAAAGTACTATTTTCTAAGATCGAATCTGTGTTCATGTGTTCATTCATTTGCAAGTTACATGCATGACCATGAGATAAATTTTCTTAACTTTCAGGGGTCATTTTTCCCTTTGAAACAGAAATGATAAGCATACCTATCTTATGTTGCTACTCTGCACTTCAAATGACTTAAAGTGTCCAGGATGATAGCATGGACATAAGAGGGAGTGAAAATCGGTAGTAATTTTTATTATTGATATTATTATTTCAGAGGGGACCTAAAATTTTAAACAACAAAAACAAAAAGGTAAAAAACCCCAAATCTTTATTTCATATACATATTTACTAGTAATAATGTTTATAAGAAAGAACATCTCTTGAAAGAGGATTCAGAGTGTGATCATTTCCCATTTCATCACAACAATCTTCCTGCCTTCCTCCTTTAATTTGCTAAGGAAATGTGGGTTTTTTTCCCCTGTTACAAAAATGGTAGTAGCATCATTTAACTAATCATCATTTTTTAAACAAATGAAGTTATCTCTTCACATCTCTGAATCCTTTTATGTGAACTCTTTTCAACATGTATTATATTGCCTTCATTATATTATAACTATTGGCATTCACTTATTTTCCCCCACAACTCAAATCTTCAAACTATTACACCGGGACTTTCATTAAGAAATAAATTTCATAGGTTGAGCTAGAGTATACATTCCTCTTCTGATCATTGCTATTTGGATATTGGTTTTATTCTATTGCATTCAAATCTGAAGCAGTGTTTTATTCTATGTTGTCTTATTCTGTTCTCTTCTAATTTTACATCATCAACCAATCCTACCCCATCATCCTATCCTATCCTTACTCAATCCCTTCATCACTATTTTCTCTATCTGTCTATAATCCAGTATTCTAATATATTCTATCTTACTCTATTCCATATCTTAAAATGCTTGACTGATACTATAGGTTGACTACACACCCCCAGCAAAGTCATGAACACTATCTATAAGCTATTTCTCTGCTTTCCTAACATCAGGATCAATGCTGGTAGTGCTGAGGGTAGAGACTTCTACAGTATAGAGTTTTTACAAATGTTTATTAAACCAACTAATTAATAAATCATCTGTAGTCAATAAAATGTCTGATTGGATTGACTCAAATTATTAAGCTCACAGAAATGTTTGAAACACTGATCTAAATGCACAATTAACCATCCAAATTTGTATAAAAGCATGAAATTAAGGAAATAGAATTAAATGTATAGCCTTGAAATGTAATTATTAATTATTAGGAACGATTCCTACTTTCCACCTGTGTCTGTGACTTGTGATGACTGGGTATGAGTCACCAACATACTTTTATTGCTGTTTTCCTCATAAATAATAGTCTTTGCACAATAGAAGTTTTTTTTTTTTTCATTTTTCAGTGATTTTAATCTATCTAAACATAGATTATAATAATATTGAGCTACTTAAGGCAACTTCCTTTATTATCTCCTACAGAATGTATGGTTGAGAAGGGGAAACAAAATATTGACCAAACATTTTGATATCACAGGAAAATATTTTCACATGCAATGCTAGTAATTCCTTGTTCTAGAACTACAGAGAATACAAATTTTGAAATTAAACTTTAAACAAAAGCTTAATTTCAATGGAAGCTAAAGATGAAGTAACTTATGAAATGAGATTAAGTTCAATTGTTATATCACCAAGAGCAACTGGCTGCTTCATTGTGCTGGAAATCGCATACCATGAAAGACCTCATCCCTTGAGGTTTGTAACTGGGAAAAGGCTAATTGTACCCTTGGTATGAGCAGTGATTGAAATAATTCAAAATCAGGAGAGCATGACACTTATCTTGATCTCTATTCTATCAATCTGTTTTCCAGCATTTGCAAGAGCACAGGTTCCTGCCTAGGTTTAATGGATGGGAATCAAAGTCTTATAGCTATATCCAATCCTGATACATAATATCAGAACTCTGTAGGAGTTGTTGAACTCCATAGGTCACAGCCGACCTCCTTCTTAGAATTACACCTGTGTGAAATGGCTTGAAACAATTTGACTCTTCAAATTGCTTCTTTCAGCAAAAGGGTTATTCCTCATTGGAGGCTATGTGGGATTGAATGTGTTTTCCCATAGTTCATGTGTTGAACACATGATCCCCATTGTGATGGGCTTTAAGGTTGGGCCTTATAGAAGGTGATAGAGTCCTGAGGCCTCTACCCCCATGAACACATGAATATTGTTAACACAGAGTACAGACCTAATAAGATAATACATTTGGTCCCCTCTTCCATGCACTTGAATTCCCCTCATTTTTTCACGTTTTGTCCTCCACCACTGGGCCAGGCAGCTAGAAAGTCTTAACTAGATGACACTCCCCTGGCTTTGGATTACTGTTTCCAGCACTATAAGGAAATGAATTTTTATTCTTTGCAAGTTATCCAGTCTATGGCATTCTGTTAGAACAACACAAAATGGTGTAAAACAGAAATATTACTAAGGTGATTTGTACATTTTTTTCTTATTAAAAATTAATATCAAATGTATAGAACTGATAATGGAGAAAGCCATTTGAAAGGGAACATGGAGCTACATTCTTATTTTTATTGATATTTAGTGAACGAAAATTTTCTGATCGTGAGATGAGATATCCCATTGAGTAGCCAAGATTTTACATATCTCTCCATTTTTCTAATTTATAAAATATAAAGGTAGAAATTGGGAAGGATATAATGAAAATACAAGAGAAAGAACAATGTACTAATAATAGACTCCCAAATTACATTAGGAAAGAATTTTCCTTTGACTTCTTGTGCTGATTTTTGAAAAAGTACTAATCGCATTAACATTTTTTAAAACTTGAAATAAGGAAAAATTCATAGTGATCCAAAGGGTTGAAGAAATGAATTCGCTGTTCATTTGTAGAAGAATGTTATGCAGAAATAATCCAAAAGTCCAATTACACTTTAAAATTTAACTCTCCAAAGGTAAATTTAACTCTCCAAAGGTAAATTTCTAAAGGAATGAACACAAATGTAAAATAAAATTATTTTGAGTTTATTTCCCTAGGATTCTATTCCAAGAATGGAGAATAATGTTGACTCTAGATCAACTAGGACAATTTTCTAGAATCCAGGTAGTATTTTTTGTCAAAATTTGCTCAAAAATTTCTATAGTAAGGATCACTTCAAATATAATGAATCCTTTTGCAAAAAAACTCACCTTTATTTTTCTGTTACATAACAACCATGAAAGTTAAAATCATGTACCATGAATCATGTAATTGCTAATATTATAATGGAGTTATTTAGAAGCTGAGTTCTAAGAGAATGGAAAAAAAGAAAAATAATCTTATATTAAGCTCTTTTATTTCCTGAATATTTTTAAAAGTTTTATATGGGTGAATTCATATTTGCTAAAATTTAGAGATTGCTTTGAATTTTACTTGGCTGCCAAACATCTAGTTGAAGCTGGGCCTATGAGGGATGATTTTTAATGAAAGATGAGCTATGGATTTTGTACTAATTTGGGCCTTACCAATGCCAAGGTCAGCTCCTCTGAGTGAAACTGCTGGACTATTCATCATGCTTTGTCTTCACAGGTGGCCTTGTTCTCTGATGAGAATCTGTAGTTTGGTGCACATTGATCATGACAGTAGGGCTCAAGCTGAATCAAATGACAGCAATCATTTAGCTTCATATCTATGTTCCAAATAAGGACAACAACAAAAATCTAAACAAAATCCAAATTTTCTTGGAGAAAGAATAACAAGAAACTGAATAAATTTGTATACATTCCACTTGGAAAGTCTTCTTTTGTTCCAGAAATATCCAAACATGACATGCTATTAACTCACAAAACTTACTCTCCATGAAAAGCACAAGTAAATGCTAAAAAAAATATTTTCTCAGACTTCTTTTTGATTTACTTATCCATTACTCTATTCTTAAAAATAATTCCTCTTGGAAGAATGTATTTAATATGGTGCTCTGGAAAGGAAGTTTTGGTTCACTCTGGATACCATCTTCTAATTAAGAATATACTCAAATATGAATGTAGTTCATTACTCCATGATGCAAAAGGAAGAAAATTAGAAAATACCCCCAAACATACATTGTTAAAACAAAATCTATTTTAAGAATATGGGAAAATTGAATATATGAGATTTTAACAGAATTTTTACAAAAGTGTTTGTATTTGTCACATTAATCATTTCATAGCAAAATCTAGAATAATCTATAATTTCATGTTTCAATTCCCATTAATATAATGCCAAAATGCTGCTATAATAAATTTATAGTTATTGATTTATTTCAGAGATAAAACTGATTCCCCACAGCCATTAGTTTTCAATGTCATGTCAATATTTGGCATCTCAGTTTACTAATCTCTAAAAGGAACAGGATGGTTTCTCACTCTCAAGGAGACTGTCATTATGTTTCTCCAACCCTGCCTTGACCAACAGCAATAATAAATCCCTATTTGAGGGCAGAACACGCCACTTAATAAGACTGATGCTTCCATACTGAGAACCAAGTTTTCACTGGTCATCAGAGTTTTGAATTATTTTGGGTCAGAGTTTACCAATATCACACATTAAAAAATCATTTTCTTATTATAAATCACATTAAATAATCCTTTTCTTATTATAACATATGAAATATTCTTATTTAAGTCTTCTGTAAAATTCAATTAAAATTATATATATAACATACACAATTTATAATGTATATTATATAATTTTAAATTTTATATAAAATTTTATATATAAACTTTAAAATTTTTCAATAAATCTATAAGACCAGGAATCTAGTAGAATTTATCCTTGAACACCATAAAAAATGCTTGATAGAACTAGGATGCAGCACAGTGGTGTAGCATTTGCACAAGGTCCTGGGTTCAATTCCCAGAATCACAAAAAGAAAGAGAAAAGAAGACATTATAAATTGATGAACTTTAAATCTGTGAAAATTTCTACCTTATTTATATTACTTTACATGAATGGTATCTTTGCCTATTTCTAGAAATACCATAAATAACATATAGTGTTAATTTTTCTCACCTGTTTTTGCTACAAATCCTCCTTATGAGAACAAAATAACAGTATTGACTTTTACTCCAAGGCAGATTCATCGGTTTAATTTCAGTTTTGAATTACTCCAATGTGGTTGCAGAATTTTGCCATATAATGCATCTAGTCTCAAGAATGAGAAGTAAAGAAAAGCCTTCCTGCTATACCCTCATAAGTTCTCTATAGAACTTAGGCAATCATCTCTTTTATTTTCAAGTGGGCAATATGTAACAATAGCTAAAATAGATACTTAAAATCTTCCAAATCATGGTTAACATCTAGATTGAGTTCCAACATTAAATAGCTTTTGAATTTCTGAGCACAAGTTCTGAGTCTTAAATGTGACCCCAGATTTCATTTTTAAAGCTATGACTATAATTGATGAATGAACCCATAGTTGTGCTACATAGCTCTTGTAATCTCATAGTATGTTTCAATTCCCTTATGTCCTACTCTCTGATTTATTAAATTTAGCATATAAAAAATCTATTGAGGGCCTGGGGATGTAGCTTAGTTGGAAGAGTGCTTGCCTTGCAAGCACAAGGCCCTGGGTTCAATCCCCAGCACCGCAAAACAAATAAACAAAAAAAAAAACCAAAAAAACAAACAAAAAAAAACAACTATTTAGCCTGCTCAAACATTTCTATTCAGTTAATTCTTTGAATTTTTGATTCGTAAAAGGTGTTTTTAGGACCTTTCTTCTCTATTGTATTCATAATTGGTTCTGATGACTTGTGAATTAATTTCCAATAGTACCATTGCATGACATTCTGCTCTTGAAGGGATTCTTTATTTCAGTTCGTTTTAGAAGCACAGAGGAAGTAAGTGTTAACTTTGAACCCAAACAGCCTTAGGATTATGCTGTCAATGTCCTTCCTTACTTGGTGCCTGGGAAATTTGGTGAACTCAGTATGGAGTTCACCTGACTACTTCAGGACAACCCTGACTTTTAAGTGGGACAATGCATATGGCAGACACCAGTGATTGATGGTGTTCTCTATTTGCATTAGTTTGCTTCTATCCTCTAGTTAAAAAAAAAAAAAAAAAAAAAGACCATCTTTTCACTAAACAGGAACTGAGACACTGATTAAATGAAAGCCATGTTTCAATGTGGTTATTCCCTGCTCTAACTAGTACACTAACTTTTAAAAAGTTTCAGTTATTCCATAGTTTTAGCTGTCCTTATAGTTTCTGACATAGAATAACCACATCTACCCCATTTAGGGACTTGCACTGGAGTTGTGTTCACTTTAAAACATACTTTCACTCATAATGTTGGAATAAGTAATTTTTAATTATTTTGAATTTCTTCATGATTATATTATTTTATTGTATTTAAGAATAAAGTAATATAGGAACTCATAGAGTCTTATTTAAAATAATTTTGATCTATTCTAGTTTGTGATATTAATATAAATAGGAAAATACTTAAAATGAAATAAATTGATAAATTGCATGTATATAAGCATTAACTTTAAGAAAACACGTTTAGAGGGATAATTTACATAAGTAGAAATTTTTTGGCAGAATAATAAATTTAAGATCTTTTGCTCATTGCATGGAGCACATTCCAGAAAAGAATGAAGAGTCAACAACTAAATAACCTAACATTACAGCTCAAAGTCCTAGAAAAAGAAGAACAGAATAACAGCAAAAGTAGTAGAAGACAGGAAATAATTAAAATCAGAGCAGAAATCAATGAAATTGAAACAAAAGAAACAATTCAAAAATATTGACAAAACAAAAAGTTGGTTCTTTGAAAAAGTAAACAAAATAGACAAACCCTTAGCCACACTAACAAAGAGAAGGAGAGAGAAAACTCAAATTACTAAAATTTGTGATGAAAAAGGAACCATCATGACAGACACCACTGAGATACATAAGATAATGAGAAGCTACTTCAAAAATATGCATTCCAACAAGATAGAAACTACTGAAGACATTAACAAATCTCTAGAGACATATGCTCCTCCCAAACTGAACCAGGAGGACATACACAATTTAAACAGATCAATATCAAGCACTGAAATAGAAGAAGCCATTAAAAACCTACATTCCAAGAAAAGTTCAGGACCAGACTGATTCTCAGCTGAGTTCTACAAGACCTTCAAATAAGAACTCATTCCAATACTTCTCAAAGTATTCCAAGAAATAGAGTACCCTACCAAACTCATTCTATGAAGCTAATATCACCCTCATACCCAAACCAGGCAAAAACACATCAAGGAAAGAAAATTTTAGACCAATATCCTTGATGAATATAGATGCAAAGATCCTTAACAATATATTGGCAAAACATATCCAAAAAAATATTAAGAAAATTGTGCACCACGATCAAGTAGGGTTCATTCCTGGAATGCAAGGATGGTTTAACATCTGTAAATCAATAAACGTAATCCATCATGTCAATAGACTTAAGGATAAGAATCATATGGTTATTTCCATTGACGCAGAAAAAGCATTCAACAAAATATGAACCCATTCATGCTCAAAACAGTAGAAAAAATAGGGATAGTAGGAATATACCTGAACATTGTAAAGGCTATTTATGCTAAGCCCATGGGCAACATCATTCTTAGTGGAGAAAAACTGAAAGCATTCTCTTTAAAAACTGGAACAGGACAGGGATGTCTTCTTTCACCACTTCTATTCAACATTGTCCTTGAAACTCTAGCCAGAGCAATCAGACTGACTAAAGAAATTAAAGGGATACAAATAGGAAAAGAGGAACTTAAGCTGTCACTATTTGCTGATGACATGATTCTATATTTAGAGGATCCAAAAAACTCCTCCAGAAAACTTCTAGACCTCATCAATGAATTCAGCAAAATAGCAGGCTATAAAATCAACACGTGTAAATCTAAAGCATTTTTATACACAAGCGATGAAACAGCTGAAAGGGAAATGAGGAAAACAACTCCATTTGCAATAGCCTCCAAAAAAATAAAATACTTGGGCATCAATTTAACCAAAGAGGTAAAAGATCTCTACAATGAAAACTAGAAAACATTGAAGAAAGAAATTGAGGAAGACCTTAGAAGATGGAAAGATCTCCCATGTTCTTGGATAGGCAGAATTAATAGTCTCAACATGTCCATACTTCCAAAAGTGCTATACAGATTCAATGCAATTCCAATTAAAATCCCAATGATGTACCTTACAGAAATAGAGCAAGCAATCATGAAATTCATATGGAAGAATAAGAAACCCAGAATAGCTAAAGCAATCCTTAGCAGGAAGATTGAAACAAGGGTATCGCAATACCAGAACTTCATCTATACTACAAACAATAGTAATAAAAACGGCATGGTATTGGCACCAAAATAGACAGGTAGATCAATGGTACAGAACAGAGGACATGGACACAAACCCAAATAAATACAATTTTCTCATACTATACAATGGGGCAAAAAATATGCAATGGAGAAAAGATAGCCTCTTCAACAAATGGTGGAAAAACTGGACATCCATCTGCAAGAGAATAAAACTAAACTCCTATCTCTCACCCTGCACAAAAATCAAATCACAATAGATCAAGGAAATGGTCTTGAAATCAGACCAGAGACCCCTGCATCTTATAGAAGAAAAAGTAGGTCCAAATCTTCAACTTGTTGGCTCAGGATGAGACTTCCTTAACAGGACTCCCATAGCACAAGAAATAAAAGCAAGAATCAATAACTGGGATAGATTCAAACTAAAAAGCTTTCTCTCAGCAAAGGAAACTATCAGCAATGCAAAGAAAGAGCCTACAGAGTGGGAGAAAATCTTTGCCAATCATACTTCAGATAGAGCACTAATCTCCAGAATATATAAAGAACTCAAAAAACTCTACACCAAGAATACAAATAACCCAATCAACAATTGGGCTAAGGATATGAACAGACACTTCACAGAAGAAGATCTACAAGCAATCAACAAACATATGGAAAAATGTTCACCATCTTTAGTAATAAGAGAAATGCAAATCAAAACCACCCTAAAATTCCATCTCACCCCCATTAGAATGGCAATTATCAAGAATACAAGCAACAATAGGTGTTGGAGAGGATGTGGGGGATAAGGTACACTCATACATTGCTGGTGGGGCTGCAAATTAGTGCAGCCACTCTGGAAAGCAGTGTGGAGATTCCTTAGAAAACTTGGAATGGAACCACCATTTGACCCAGCTCTCCCACTCCTTGGCCTATACCCAAAGGACTTAAAATCAGCATATTACAGGGATACAGCCGCATCAATGTTCATAGCTGCTCAATTTACAATAGCTAGATTGTGGAACCAACCTAGATGTCCTTCAGTTGATGAATGGATAAAGAAACTGTGGTATATACATATCTAATGGAATATTACTCAGCCATAAAGAAGAATAAAATTATGGCATTTGCAAGCCAGTGGATGAAATTGGAGAATGTCATGCTAAGTGAGAGAAGCCAATCTCAAGAAACCAAAGGACGAATGATCTTGCTGATAAGTGGATGCTGACACATAATGAGGGCTGGGAGGGGGGCAAGAATGGAGGAAGGAGGGACTGTATAGAGGGAAAAGAGGGATGGGAGGGGTGGGGGGGAAGGAAAAAATAACAGAATGAATCAAACACCATTACCCTATGTAAATGTATGATACGCAAATGATATGTCGTTACTCCATGTGCAAACAGAAACAACATGTATCCCATTTGTTTACAATAGAAATTAAAAAAAAAGAAAACATGTACTTATAAAAAAAAGAAAAAATGTGCTAAGCAAGTATTTTGATCTGTAAAAAAAAATTAAAAAAATAAAGATACTGTAGTGTCTGTACAGTAAAACATTGTGAAGCATACTGTGATTACTCTGCAGTTAGTAAAACTTATGTTTATAAGGCTTGATTTCTTCATTCAGTAAAGGGAAGGGATATGGCAGAATCATTAAGAGAATCAGAATGACAGTGAATGTGAAAGGTCTTTACCATTTCCTAATGCTATTTATTACTATTTGTTATGGTCTATTAGAAATCAAATATAAAAATATTTGTAAATTTAATGAACATTTGCTCCCTGCCAAAATCTGTGCACATATTATCTTATTTAATCCTCAGTCTGGGTTGCCAGTTTTCAAACATAAAACTACATAATGTCAGTTACAGTTAAAGTTCAAATAAGCAATGAGTAATTTGTTAGTATTCAGTTATTCAATATTTATCTGAAATACTGAGGCCATACTCATCATAAACTTTGTTGTTTATCTGAAATTAAAAAAAAAAAGATCCTTTGCATATATCCCAAACAAATTAATAGGCTATTATTCACCGCCCTAGTTCTTGATGAATGCTAAATAGAGCTATTTTACATACCTCCACAAACACTAGTTCAGTAAGTCTTTTCTAGAACTAGCTTCCCTTCCTCTATGAGTTGGATTTGGCAAACACCCCTAGGAAACATTTTATCAAATGATGCATACACTTCTCTGGACTTTGCTGTTTTAATATAGTATCTTCCCAAGTTCTATGACATTAAAACACTAGAAATTTACAAAATAATCATAAATCAGATTAGACAGAAGCCATGAAAGACTAAATAATTTAGGTAATAAATCATAAAAAACAACAACAAAAAAGCCTTGAATGAAGCACATCAATTTTTTTTAAATGGATAAGGTTGAAAAGTGCCTAGAGGAAAAGGAAACATGTTGATGTGATCTAACATATATGAATTTGGAAGCCCAGAAACAGAAGAAAAAGAGAATGACAAAGCACTATTTGAAGGAGTAATGGTTGGCACTTTCTCAAAATGTGGGATCAACACAAAAGAAGCAAAAGAAACTAAATATAAGGAAAACTACATGGAAGTATATCATTGTAAGTTGTAAAGTCACATGCAAAAGGCTAAAAATAGAGAAAAGAGCACATATTATGTGCCAAGGAGAAGCAGAACCACTGAAACTGAAAACTCATTATGAACAGAATCAGTGGGATGGCAGAAAGCAGAGAGCTGACACAATCAAACTGTTAAATAAATGCATCTACAAATGTAGCATCTTATTAGCAAAAATATTCTTCAAAGTTGAATCATAACGGAAAGAGGAGCTCCTTGAACCCTTTGCCCACCAATGCTATCATCACTTGCAAACAAAATAAGATTAAAAATAAGCACTCTGGAAAATGTCCTGAGGTTATACAGTAAGCGAAGCAAACTTTATTCCATATGCTCTATCAACTCTTGGTAGAATAGTAAGAACGTCTATGGTCCTCGAGCCACATCTATCCCCTGGTCCAATACAACATGGCAAAACTCTGGGCATGTGTCTGAGAAGTAGAGGCCTCCTCTTCCCCAGCTCTCAGAGAGGGACTCTGATACCTCATGACAGCAGCAGGCCTGAAGCATTCTCATTCACACACTCCCACTAGCATATGTATAGGTTAAATCCCAGTTAATAATAAGGATTCCCTTACTCCATCCAGCATCCACTCATTGGGCAGAGGCTCTGCTGCAGGCATGGCAGGCCAAGAGTACTACATTGTCCTCTCTCTGCTTGCAGAAAGGGTGGAAATTCCGTGAGAAAAGGCAAACTGAGATCACCAGAGTCTGTCCTTCTCACCCAGTGACCATAAAGCAAGGATGTCATTCCAAGACATGTGGGCCACATCATCCATCATTGCTGTAGGGCAGTGGCCCGAACATTATTACCAGTCTGAAGAGGTAGCTCATAACAAAAGACAGGGTCCTCCAAAGGAACTGACTCATTAGAACAAAATTTGAGAAATTCAAATGTAAGAGATTCAAATAATGAAGTTGGTGGTAAGCAATTAGGAGTAGTCAAATATCTCCACTAGAGCTGAATATTAGTCCTTAGGTCAGTCAGTTTCCTGGAAGAAAACAAAAGTAAAGGAGGCAGTTTAGAAGACCCTTCTTGCTGCAGACTATCCTCAAAATCTAAACCCTGCTGCAGAGGAGGCTGGGATTTATTGGATCAAAGAGTAGAGGAATATATGCCCTAAAACAATGAAAAGTCCAGATCCAGGTGACTTCACTAGTGAATTCTATCACAAGTATAAAAGTAACTAATATCAATTCTTCATTCACTTTTCCAAAAATATGAGTGAGCAAAACTACCCAACTTTTCAAAGAGATCGGTACACTGATAACAAGTTCAGACAAGCATGACATTAAAACAAACAAACAAAAAAACTAGTTCAATATCTCATAACTCAAAAAGCATACTGACAGGCCAAATCAATTTCAATATGTAGAAGATTGTACACCATAATCTCCTGGGATTTATTAGAGAAATGCATGGTTGTATAACATATGAGAATCAATTAATGTATTATGACACTTAAGGTATTATAACACCAATAAAATGAATGATAGAAAGCATACAATTGTTGCAGAAGTGTCATTGAGAAAACTTAAAATTGTGTCAATTAAAACAATCTCCAAAGTAGGATTCCTTAATGTAATAAAGGACATCTACAACTCCCTAACCCCTCCAGGTCAGCACATTCACACATGAAGGTGAATGACTAAATGTTTTCTCCCTAAAATCAAGAACGAAACAAGGTGTTCACTCTTGCTCAGTATTGTACCTAAGGTTTTATCCAGGGCAATTAGACATCCAAATTGGAAAGGAAGAAACAAAATTTTTCTGTTTGCAGATGGCATGATACTGTGTATCAAAAATCCAGGACATCCATTAAAAGACTATTAGTACTAGTTCAACAAGATCGCAGAATACAACAGTAATACATAAAAAAAAATGTATTTATATGCACTAGAAGTAAATAATCCTAAAGTGAAATTAAGATGTTTTCATTTACAATAACATCAAGAAAAATGAAATATCTAGGAATAGCCTGAACAAAATGAGAATAAGATATATACACAATTACAAGGCATTGTATAAGGGAAACCAAAGAAATGAAAAGATATCTCATGCTCACAGAATGGAAGATTTAATAATGTAAAAATGGTATCACTTTCAAAACTGACCTCCAGATAAGGCACCATATAGCTTAAAATACACTGTTAACACGGGTGTAATTGCTATATAAATTGCTAAATCTCTTATAAGAAAACATGAGCAAAACTTCCTGACATCACAACAAGGTCAGCAAAAACTAATGCACAATTTTTGAATTTTTGAAGGTAAAGAAATAAGTTTCTAAATAATTACATTAATGACTGAAATCATTACCCCTGCTTGTATAAATAACTTATGCAAGGTTATTTTGCAATTTCTTTCACAAAAGGTTTTCTATACTTCAAAAAGCTCCAATTATTGGTAAAAGCTACAAATCTTGGTATAAAGATTATATAATTGAAGATGAGAGTCTTTGTTATGTCTATAATATAAGAAGTTTCATTTTTGAAAATAATCAAATGCAAAAAAAGGGGCATGTAATTATATGCCACCTTTAATTTGGGCATAGAGACAATTTATAACTAGGATGGGGGAGAGGTATTTAATTTACATTTAATAAATAACCCTCAGAGCTCTGTGGGTAATATTATAATTGAGTGCGGAGAGTAAGCGTAACAGAAGCACACTACTATGGAGGCTACTTCAGTTTTTCAATCAAGGAGTGATTGTGACTTGGCCAATTAACAATAGATAAGAATGAGAAGCAGATCCAAAGTGTTTTAAAAATTGAGTCACAGACCTGGCACTGTGCTACATGACTATAATCCCAGTGGATCCGGAAGCTGAGACAGGAGGATCACAAGTTCAAAACTGGCCTCAGCAATTTAGGGAGGCACTAAGTAACTAAGCAACACCCTATCTCTAAATAAAATATTGAAAAAGGCTGGGGATGTAACTCAGGGTTAAGCACCCCTGAGTTCAATCCCTGACACACATACACATACTCACAAAAATCGAGTCACAGGGTCTTACTGGGATTTGGATATGGGGTAGAAAAAGGGAGTGGAGAAAATGATTTTTAAAATATTTAAATTGATCGCATGTATACAGGGAGTTATTATTTTGTGAAAAATCTGGATTTGAAGAAATGGGGAATTTGAGTGAAAACTCAAAAATACTCTTTATTTAAATAGTTTGAGAAGTATAATAGACTATAAGGAATTTTGGAAATAATATTAAAATAAGTATTTAACTTTTAATGTAATAAATGAAAAAGAAAATTCAACTCAAAGTTCAAGGCCAGATTGACAAATGTTCTTATTTTTAACAATTAGACAATTGTTGCATTGTGCAAGAGAGGAGGAGAGGGAGAGAGAGAGAGAGAGAACGGGAAAAGAGAGAGCTGTAAAAGAAAAGGAAAACACAAAGGTAGTTTTAGAGTAGAAGGTTTGTAGGAGAGAATAGTAGAATAGAACCTTGTTTTTGACAAAGCGTTTTGAATGATTACAGTACAAGCATTAGAAATAAATTCCAAGCAGAGGGTTGGTTATAGAACATTGATTATTTTTTTCTCTAATATTCACCACTTTAATGATTGCAAGAACTTGAGAAGAACAAATTAATTTCTTTTAAAATATCAGTGAATCTGTAATGAGGTGCCAAAGACAATAAAATCAGCTACTAAAACACTGTGCTATACTTTTACAGGAAAGTATTATGAAGCAGAACTGTTGGTAAGTTTGATGTTACCAGAGACTATAAGTATGGACAATCAAATGAGCAGAATATAGCTAAAGATTTGATGTATGCATTAGCCAAAATGAAAAAAGAAAAAATCATATCACAATCTTGAGGGATTCATCACTCTCTGGAGGGCATTGTCAGGTTACCAAGGATGCAATTCAACCTGTGCACTTCGTTCAGTCCTTTAGGAGAACTCCCAGCCACTAGCTTCTCTTTGATAAATAGAAAGCAGCTGGTATCTCAAGGATGGCTATTAATCTTCACAGAAGATTAAAGTAAGTGGGAAAAATGAACAAAACTTTGTAATTAGTGATTCGTGTACTAAATTCCTAAAAATTAAAGATATTCAAGATAGTTTCTGTTTGGAAAAAGGATATATTTTAATTGATATATGGTCACTTTAAGAAATTGAGATATAGCAAATGCAAAGTAACCTTTAATTGATGCATTTATTTAAAGTATCTGTAACATAAATATGGATATTTGATTGGGTTTGTCTTTGATTACAGAAAAGAAAAGCAAGTCTGATATTCTAGAAGGTGCCAACCTAATAAAGCTTTCCTTCTTGGTAAACATTTAATATATTTCTGACATCTACTTGGTCAAAGTGTTTGGGGAAAAGTGCCATGTAATGATTTGGATTTACGACTTAAAAAACATGAGTTTATTTGAAAGAAAGAGTATGTGGATCTCAAAATTTAAAATAGCCATTAATATCTTAGTTGTTTCAGATTTTTTAAATATGAGAATACCTTTTTAATATCATGTATGTTATATAATGTCACATATACTTTTAGTATCCATGGATAGATAAAATAAAATTCCAAAAGTTCTGATGAATTACAATTTAAAAAGATGTAGTTTATTAACCAAAATAGCAAATTCATTTAATTGAAATTATATTGGTAATCATATAATGTTGCGTTGAATATACTAAGTGGTAAGTAAATATTATTTTTCATTTTTTTATGATTGAAAACTAGTAATTAGGTTAAAATAATGTTCAGTCCAGAGCTTTGAGTATGAATCCAATAAAATGTGATAATTTGGTAGCTCCCTCATCAAAGAATAATCAGAAAAACAAGACATTATGTAGAAGAAATTGTAGGGGACATGAATATGAATGTGCAAAAGGATAAAATCTTGTTTTTTTCTGAAAATTTAAGAGTATTTTATTAACACCTGAAAATCATGTGAGATTAACTCAGGATGTAATTTGTAATGCCTTCATTTTACTGTGATAACCCTCATTCCTCAGTATCCACAGGGGATGGATTCCTCTATAGCCTGCCTATATGAAAACCTATGGAGGCTCAAGTCCCTTTAAAATATAGAAGTATTTGTATATTACCTATGCACATGCCTTTGTGCACTTTAATTCCTCTCTAGATTACTAATAAGTCCTGATACAATATAAGTAGCATGTAAAAATGTTGTTACATTATATCATTCATGCACATTGTTAATGACAGAACTCCATGCATGATCAGTACAAATGCAATTTTTTATTTTTTATTTGTTCCTTTTAGATATACACGACAGTAGACATAACATATAGACATGGAGTATAACTTTTTGAAAAAAAGAAATATATTTGATCCACTGTTGGCTGGATCTATGAATGCAGAATCAGTAGATCCAGAGGGCCAACTATATATCATCTTTTCCTTTAGGTAAGCCAACCCAAATTGTAATAAAAGTATGCATTAATAAAACTTCATAAATTCTTTTTTTTTAATTTGCATACTGGGAATTGAACTCAGGGGCACTCAACTACTGAGTCACATCCCCAGCACTATTTTGTATTTTATTTAGAGACAGGGTCTCACTGAGCTGCTTCGTACCTCGCTTTTGAACTTGAGATTCTCCAGCTTCAGTCTCCTGAGTTGCCTAGCTTATGGGTGTGCATCACCCTGCCTGGCTAAAACTGTATAAATTCTTAAGACCACTTACTTTGTGTGAAACTTATAGATACTCTTAGTGTTGCTCATTTGGAGTTTAAAATTCAAAGATGGTAGATAAAGATGTAGATGGCACTGATAGGGATGAAACTGTGAATCATTTCAAGATGAAAATGAAAATACAAAACTCAAAAAGAAGGGAGCAAAAGCAAGGTACATTCACAAGAAGTGGTATGCGGTTTTTAGTTTTCTATTATTTCTCAGTGATCAATAAATAATTGCTCCTCTCATGGATTTGGATGAATAGATGTCATTTGAGTAGATATGAGGTCCAAGAACATTTACGTAAAACACTGAAACCAGAAAAGATCTTAGGAGGTACAAAAAAAACCTTCAGAAATTTGAGAGAGTTTTACCTGCTTAAAAATATTGATGAAGTTCTATGGGATCGATTCCAAAAATAAGTCGTATTTTGTTTCAAGAAAGGATATATTAACTTATCCTTTTGGAAAATTCTTTTACTTGAAGATAGAAATATTTAAAAAAAAAATAAATGCAAAATCACTAACAATTGTAGAAAGATGTCTGTTACTGAAACTTTGTTTTTAAAACCCTAAATATTTCTCTATCCAAAATTTTGTTTATAATATTTTTGATAAAAAAATTCTCAAAGTATATTAAGAATCCCACTCAAACTTCTTCATTTGAGCCAAAATGTAAAGTTAGTTAAGAATTTTAAATGTAAGAATCTTTTTGTCCTCTCTTAGTGCAATACAGAATCTTACACTTTGTCTTAAGGACGTATTTTTTAAAGATTATAAAGTGTGTGTAAGTGTACCTATGTTGCAATGTTTTCTCATTGAAGATTTGACTCATTCTCTTGGATTTTCTGTCTGGTTGATAAAGATTAATAGTATTCATAACCTAATATTGATATATACAGAAAAAATAGTGCATTAACATTTATAATTTCTCTTTAAAACTATTTTCATTTACTCTTGTTAAAAAATGATGGTCAGAAAATATGTTCAATAAATGTCAATAAATCAATTAAGCATATCTTTGGATTTCATGAACTTATTGTTCTTGACATAAATGCTCTGAAATTTCATGTATCTAACTACTGTGATGATTATAAGATTACAAGTTTACCTGTAAGTTGCTATGATATAAATGTTGCTCTCTCCCCAAAATATGTATGCTGAAATTTAATATCCAGTGTGATATTATTAAGAGGTAAGGCCTTGTGGGAAGTGATTAATCATGAGGGTTCCATCCTGAAGGTTGAAATTAGTGACTTATAATTAGTAAGGATGCAATAAGAATTGCCATCTGTGAAGCAGAGAGAAAACCTTTGCCCAACATAAAATCCACTGGCAACTCTATCTTTGACTTCCCAGACTTCAGAACTGTAAATTTCTAGTGTTTATAAATTACTGAGTCTGAGTATTTTTTCTATCAGTCCAAAGGGACTAAGACAAAAGTAATCTTAAATATGTAGTAGTTTCAGTCATTTTGAAATTTCTAAATTAAAAAAAAAATACTGAGATGTCTGTGTACTCACTTTCAAAACTTGGAATAGTTTATTTAAACAAATCCTTAACTATGAAACCCATGTGGAAATTGTTGCACTTTTATCGTTCTTTATGCTATTTCCCAATGCTTTTGTGCAGTGTTTGTATATTGGAGGAAAAAAAGAGAAAGAAACTCATTCTCCATTCACTAGAATATACTGATCAAATCTGAAACTGCCATGATGGACACATAAATTAAAACTTTCCTTTGGACAATAGCCATCTATTTAATATGAAGGTACAGAACTCCAGTCACATATTTCTCAGCATGCTACATCTTCCTGCCAGTAAAATATACAAAGAAAGAGTTACATTATATTGTATGTCTAGAGGTCATGGAAGATGAATCCTACATCTTCTAGTAGGGATACTTTCAATTTTTTTTTTTTTTTTTGTACCAGGGATTGAACCCAGTGGCACTTAACTACTGTGCCACATATAAAGGCCTTTTAAATGTTTTATTTAAAGGCAGGGTCTTGCTGAGTTGCTTAGGGCCTCGCTAAATTGCTGAGGCTGGCTTCAAACTCACAATCCTCCTGTCTTAGCCTTCTGAGCTGCTGGAATTACAGGCCTGTGCTCAGTTTTTAAGGTAGGCAGTTTCACAACATAGATACACATCCTAGATGCCTTATACGAGTTTGAAGATTGCAATAATTAAACTGCTAGTTTCAGTTTGGAAGATGTGCTGGAGTACTCAGTGGCAACTGTTACTCAGTTCTTATTGTTTTGAAGCTTAGTTGCACAGATTGGATTAATCATAAATTAATAATCACAATCTTTTTTGGATCATTCATGACCCTTTTTTCATTAATTCATTTATAGGAAGATCAATTTTGATTGTACCACCCAGACGGAATGTTAAGACTATTCCAGAAAAACTTACATTTAACTTTTGAACCTTCATCTATCCCCCGACCTCCATTATAATGAGCTACTACTTTGATGTCCATACATTTGTTTTTTTTATCTTTTCTTCTATCAAGTTTTCTAAAACAAGTAGTCCTCTAGGATTACTTTCTTTAATTTGCCAGTGACAAGCCATGCTACCTCTACCACATAGCAAGGTTCCATATGGCACAAGTCTATTTGAGCCACTCTATTCTGCTCCATTAGTCAATTACTTTATCCCTCCACAAATATACATTGTCTTAATAAATTAAACAGGGATTTTTACTTGAATTTATTATGGGACATACTCCAATCCTTTAATCCAATTTATTCAACAAAGAAAAATATAGAGTTGCAAATTGTGCCTCAGAAAAAAATGTATTATTATTATTATTTTAAAAGTCATCTTAAGGAACTATACAACTGGTCAGTATTTGACAGAAAACCAAAGGGCAAAGGTATTTCGTTTCAACAATAATGTTAAAGTCCGAGTACTTAAACTGACTTTTTAAAAATTGTATATGGATAATTTATTCAATTTAATGTGGAAATTCTTAAAATTTCTTTTTAGCTATGCTAATGTAGCTTTCATCTGGTTAATACTTTGGTTGTAAATAAGAGCAGTTGGAAAAATGCAAAATAAAACAGTAAATGAACATGCATGTGAAGTTGTCAAGGATTCCTGAAGTATTCAAGACAGTAGGCACCACAACCCCTGAAAGAAGGCAAATTTATTGAGGTTAGTTCAACAGTGTATACCTCAGTTTTCTCCTTTCCAAGTCTTAAGTGGCACAGAGAAGAGGTTGCATAGCTTGGCAGAGGATAGTCACTGTAGTGCAGAGAAGCCAGTAGAGCTTCCAGCAATTTCATTTAAAAAAAAGGAGAAAAGAAATGGAATTTGAGTCTGGCTTTCTTAACAGACAAAACTTCTTCAGCCAAGATCCTAGAGAGCAGAGATGAGGTTGAATATGACACTCTGCCTGACTTTCCCCTCAAGTTATTTTTCAATTCTTCATATGCACAGAACAAGTGCTAAGAATCCTAGTAGAGAATAGCTGAAATGGTTAGTGGATGCTTAGACATCTTACAATGTTGAATATTGAACATATCTAACAATAAACTGGAGCTAAGAATCTGGCAAATTTCAAACGTGAAAAGTAACTTGCCTTTAGATTAGTCTAACATGGGTTAACGTGATTCTTTTTCTACTCTACCTTACAGAAAAGTAGGTATGTCTCTTTCCACCTCATGCTGTGGATACTTCAGGAGTCCGTGATACCTTCATGTGCACATTCATTTTATTTATTTCACATTTTACCACTGTTATTTATAACCAAAGCATTATCCAGATGAAAGCTATATTAACATAGCCAAAAAAAGAATTTTTTGAGGATCTTTGATTTAAATTGAATAAATCCCTATATATACAGTTTTTCAAAATCAGTATATGTACTCAGACCTTAGCATTATTACATAAAGGGAATATCTATTCTCCGGATTTCCTATCCAAACCTCACCAATTATGTCATTCCTTAAAATTACTTTTATTTATTTATTTTTTTTTAAATAGGCTTAGGTAAATGTTCTCTGGATAAAAATAATACCCTTCAAGTCATCTACAATGGTTCATGGCACAGAATCTGAAAACAGTGAAATATTAAGACCAAGAGGGAAAAAAATAAACTGTTTTGATAATGACGTTTTCAGATTTATTCTTTAATATACTGTAATTGATATGTCACAAATATGAATGATAAGATGGAGGGATTCACACATATGAATTAAAACTAAATAAATGTGTACTATGAAGCTAGGGCATAGTAGGTATATTTGAGAATATATTAGAAAAAATGTAAGACATGACTGGTGAACTGGGTTAGAATAGTAGAAACTGTTTATTCCAAAACATAAGCAAAGATGATAGGAAATATAGAAAGAAATGAAACAGACAAAGGGATATTGTGAAAACGCATAACAAAAGAATTCAGAAGGAGTGGAAAGAATTGATACTTAAAAAAATAATGACTGAGAATTTTCCAAAATTCACAAAAGACATTAACTTAAATATTCAAGTACACAAAGTTTCAGTAGCATAGTTATGCATATTGTAATAAAAATCTTAAATCTTAAAAGATATATATGTGTGTGTGTGTGTGTGTGTGTGTGTGAGAAAAGATGCATTGCCTTCAAAAAAGCAATAGTGCAATGGTCTATTTTACTACCCATCAATGTAGAAGAAAATCTTTGAAAAACTGATATAAAATAGCTACCAACTCAGAAACTATACCCAGTGAAACGTTATTTACAAGTGAAGGAAGAAATATTCTAGTACAAAAAATTTTTTAGAAAATTATCAGCAACAATTCCACATTAAAAGCAATACCAATTATTCTTCACACAGAAGAAAAATTATCAAAAGCAGTCTCATGAAAATGTAGAAAGAGAAAGTAACTATGGTAACTATATGGGTACATAAATCTAAATGAATATTTGTTGTAGATAACAACTATGATCAATTAAAAAGATTAAAATAATTCTAGAAATAAAATTTATGAAACAAATCATCAAAAATTGCCAAAAGTATACACAATATATTACTAACATAAAATTATCTGGGAAGTGATTATTTTTTGCTTATATTGGATGCTAATAAGTTAAGGGCATATTTGTGTATGAAATCATTAAACAAATAATAAAATTTTCATAATAAAAGCTTAATCATGGTAATTGTAATGACAATAAAAAGGAAATAAATCAGCCTACAACATTTGGAAAAATCAAACCGGAAGTGAGATGCTAACAGTAAATACAAATAGATCAATTTATATTAAATGTAAATAGGATAAAATTTTCCTTATAAAATCAAAGATTTTCAGATCAAATGTAAGGAAAATGTAGATTCTTTGTGGAAAGAAGATATTTTAAGTGGGAAAAGGAACAGTGAAAATTAAAAAGGTAGAACAGGATCTGTCATACAAAGATTTAAAAAATTCAGTGAAATTGTATAAATATCAAAAAAGATATACTATAGTACACAAATTAGTTTTGAAGATAATAAAGAACACTTCCAAATAATACAGAAACCAATAGACCAAGAAAACAAGACAATCTTTGGTTCAATTCTGTTGTAACCATACTAGCATAATTGTAAAGCAAAAATTAATGGAAGTAACAAATATGCAAGTCTCCCATCAAAATGGAGACTACAACTCTTCTTTTAGTGACTGATGCAATGAGCAAGAAAAAATCACATATGCTAAAAAATTTGAACAATTTAATTTTCTAAATTAACATTTATAGTATAGATGGAATACAGAACAGGAACTTCAGGATTCACATTTATTTTAACAGGTAAAGAAATATTTACCCCAGAAAGGCACATTGACTTTGAAGGATTTAGCAATAGGTAATTTGAATATGTCAATTCATTGCCTTAAATATATGACAGTTATTTATTGCTGTAAAATATACTACTCCCAAACTTACATAAGTTAATGAAATGCATCATTATTTTATTTATTTTCTAAGCTGGGCATGGTAGCTCACACTTGTAATCCTAGCCATTTGGAAAGGTGAGTTGGGAGAATAGCAAGTTATAGGTCAACCTTAGCTATTTTGCCACCCCTAAGCAACTTAGGTAGGTCCTATCTCAAGTAGAAAATAAAAATAAAGGACTAAAGTTGTAACTCAGTGATAAAGTACCCCTTGGTTCAATCCCCAGTTAAAAAATACAGAAAAAAATATGTCTACTGAAATCAAAAGAACCAATTTTCTATGCTGGTGTGGCTAGTATGAGCTGATGTTGATGTCGTACTTGGGTTCCAAATGAGACAACCATCAGTGGGTGTGGACAGTTGCCTGGGAACTCATCTGGGATGTAGAACAAAACATTTGATTCTCTTCCATGTTATCTTTCCACCTGCCTTGAACTACTCATAGCAGAATAGCTGGATTTCAAAAGTAAGAATTTCAGAAATAATTATGGTGCCAGGTTTTAAGGTAATCTTTTCTACCTTCTGTGTGAATAATAATCCAATTCTTATTTAAGAATTTAGTAATGCTCAACAAAATCTTTTAAGTTTTTACTCCATAAAATTTGGGGTCAAGAAACAAGATGGCATAGTTAAACACTGGAACTACTATGGTCAGTGACATTAAACAGAGAAAACAAAATCAGAAAATTCATGTTTTGTATGTTCACAAGTGAACATTAAAAACACATATTCTTTTCTCAAAGAGGGAAGAGAAGAAAGCATCCAAGACAGAATGGGCTTTCTTGAGTTCCAGAATGAATTGTGCATATAAATCTGTATGATTAATCTCTCCCTTGTCCTAATGCATCTACATCCTTTATTTTTCTCCATAGCTGCAGCAAGATTTTAAGGATGCTCAGAAAGTATAATTCGGTTGATTGACTTGAAGCTTGATACTCCTTAAAAGCAGAATACATTTTATTGTGTGGGTGTTTAAAGGTGTGAGGCAAGTTGTAGTGAATGGGATAAGAGAAAGCAGTATAGGAATGCCAAGTTTTATTCATTCTTTAAATTGAGTACTTAAAAAATGTCATTCCATCTGCTCTATAAATCTAGATTAAGATAGTTAAGTTGTACAGCATTGTTAGAAATGGGGGATTTTTTTTCCTTTTATAAATATGGCTAATGTAGTTCTTGAAGCCATGTGAAATCTCAGATTGCTCTACTTTGAGTCCCTTTTCTATCCCCATTATTAACAAGCTGCCTCAATTTATTTTTCCTAGGAGAAAATTGCAGAGAATAGTGGGTAATCACACCAAGTTAATAATAATGCAGTTGTTTGGAAGTTATTACTTTTTAAACTAAAAGTTAAGGTAAAAATTGGTGTTTCTCTAAGTTTTGCTGTCCAAGGATCACTTTAATTTAAAGTTTTAACTGTTAGTTTTTTTTTTTTTCAATTACTGCCTAGCACATAACTAAAGTCCTTCTAGACTACCATCAAAAAACATTTAACTTCTAGTGACACTGTACTTTATTCAATATGATGTATATTCTAAATAAAACATAAGACTCAAATAACAGTATTTCCTTCCCTTGAAATCAGATTTCCCCTGTAAAGTTGACCTTTAAATGTCTCATTTCGTTAGGTAAACAACATTATTTGAAATTAGTCACAGGTTTCTTGTTTTGTGCAAGGAAAGCTTGATTACAAACCCTTCTATAAAGCTTTTATTCAGTTTAATAATTCATACTTCTCTGCTTATCAGCTTTAGAATTCTAAAGGAAGCATTTGCCTATAAATCTTTCCCACTGCTGTATTTTATTTTAATGCACAGCAACAGAACACTAACATAATTGGTGCAATCTGTTATTTACAGATATGCGGTGAGACGCAGGTGGCAAAGCCTTTTTTAGTGTTGTAAGGAAAAGTAAGACCTTCCTCACAACTTGAGTTATGTGAATAAAAATTGTTGTTGGGTTACATAGCAGCCATTGTCTCTATGGGTGTTCTCTGCTTCTGCAGTAAATCTTTTCCATATGGAATCCTTTTTCGATTCCACTCTACACCAGAATGCATATTTTGTGTTAAGAGCATTTATTCTTCAAAAAGTGATCCCATAAAGGAATAGTCTTGAGTTTTATGGGTATAATCCTTAACAACTGTCCAAAATAAATTGGCTTGTAATTTAATTCTAACAAAAACTTCTATAACTGCTTTCTGAAATCTGAATCACACAA
Source organism: Sciurus carolinensis (assembly GCF_902686445.1). Taxonomy (NCBI): domain Eukaryota; kingdom Metazoa; phylum Chordata; class Mammalia; order Rodentia; family Sciuridae; genus Sciurus; species Sciurus carolinensis. Next base: position 39,133,710 of record NC_062223.1, read on the forward strand.
CATTGTTTTCTTGCCTCTATCATAAATTCTAGATTTAAAAAAATTCAAAATTAAAGGTCAGATATATGTTCCTTTTACCACGCACATTTTGATGCATTTCCCTACATTGTTTAAATGAACATGTTGATAAGCATTTTTTACAAATAAATGTTTAGTAATAATCAAAATCAATAAAGGTAAATAATACAATTCTTTGGGCCAGATATAATTTCGACTTCTGAGTTTCATAAATTTTATAAAGACATTGCAGTCATATATTGCATATTACATATATCTCTAACACTTTGTAATTGTGAAGCAATAAACACATGGAACCTCATTTTAATTTTATCAGAGTTTGTACCAATCTTATATATTTTGAGATTTCAGATTTAGAAATTGTGGATAAGTGGTTATGCTCTTTAATAAGTTATTGAAGCTCTGCTACAATAGAGGAGTTTTAAAAATTTATCTTTTAATTTTTTACAGATTGCATTTTGATTCATTGTACATAAATGGGGTACATCATTTCGTTTATATGGTTGTACACGATACAGATTCATACCATTTGTGTAATCATACATGTACATAGGGTAATGATGTCTGTCTCATTCCACCATAAAATAGAGGATTTTTTGGTCAGTTTTATTGTTATTATTAATTGATAATATCAACTATCTAGAGCAATGATGGAAGATAGAGATTCCAAAAATTATATTCTGAAAAAGTGGTTTGAATGACTATATGGGCAAATTACATTGACTTCCTTACCTGTTATTTATTCAGTACAAAACATTATCAAGGGATCTGAGGAACTAAGTACATATAATAATACAATAATAAAAATATAAAAATACAATTATCATTTATTGAAATGTTCATGTGTCATCATGCTTCATACATTATCTTGTGAAATTCTGAAAACAAGTTTGAGACATGCTTACCATTATTTCTATTATTCTGGACAAGTGAAAATTGAGATTTCACAAATGAGGATATAAGATTTGCTAAAGATATCAAAGTGGTACTATCAGGACCTGGATTTGAACATAGGCAACTTGACTTTGGAGTCTGTAGGATCAAGGGTCCAGATACAGCAAACAAGTTAGCAAGTAGTTAATAATAAAATATAGTATTTGTTAAGACATAAAAAAACTGTTTCCACATAAAAGAGTGATTACAATGTATGGAATGGTGAAAGAGGGCTTTCTTGGGGTGACAGGGAAAGACCATTCTTGGTGGATATATATAGACTTAGAGAGGCAATGATATCCGAAGAAATTAACTCTGCAAGGTCCAGCCTGGGCAATTTCTAAAATTGTTAACATCTGTAGAGCAGAAAGAAAATTCTGTATTCATGCTGCTGAAGAAATAAAATTCAATTTTCAACAAATCTCAAATTTGGAAAAATATCATAATCACTGGAAACAAAAGAAAACACCTTTCCTCATTCCAGGTCTTTTCCAAACCAGTTTTATTTTCATATTTCCTTTACATAAAAATTATGCACAGAACATTTAATACTTCCTGTATCAACTTTCTCTCTTCCTACTTGATTCTACTCCAAATGCCTTGTCACCATCACTCACCATTCAAAGTCATCAATAATGACATGTGTCAAATCCAATGATTCACTTTCATTTTCCTTCCTATGGCTTCCCTCAGTAGTGTTTGATATATTTGATGACATTCTTACTGAAATTCCTTTTCACATGGATTATTGTATGCATCATTCTGATGTATTGTCCCTTTTAACCTCATTTCTTTACTTTTTTAATTGTTTTCTGGAGTCTCTTTTGATACCTGAGTGTTGGAGTAGACCAGGGTGACTCAGTCCTCCAAGTAACTGTCCTTCTTTCCTTCCTTCCTTTCTCTCTCTCTCTCTCTCTCTTTCTTTCTTTTTTCTCTTTCTTTCTTTCTCTTTCCTTCTTCCTTTCTTTCTTCCTTTCTTTTTCTTTCTACCTTCCTCTTTTCTGATTTCATCCAGTTATATTTATATATCATTGATCTTCAAGTTTACTACCTGAAATGCATAATTTCACCAAGTTCATGAGACTTACAACTAAGGTATCCATTGTCATTTCCACTAAATGCTTTTAATTTTTTCAAAACATAAATCCCTTTCCTTCTGTAAATAAACTACTCCTGTCTTGCTTCTTGACATTCACTGTTGTTCCAGGTACTCAAAACTACAAGTCATCTTTGATTCCTTTTACTCTCATTCTTATTCTGAAATCAACCCAACCCAAACTGTTTGCCATATCAGATCAATTTTTTACATTTGTTTAATTGACAAATACAATTAAATTTTTATGGTATATAGCATGGTATTTTTAAATATGTATACAATATGGGATGACCAAATCAAAATAGTGCATAAATCATCTCACATATTTTCTTTGATGAGAGTACAAAATCTAGTCTCAGTGACTTTCAAGTATGCAATACAGTGTATTAATTATATTCACTGTATACAACAAGGTCTTTAAATTATTCATCCTAACTAAAATTTGTGCCCTTTTACGGACATTTCCCTCCTCCTAATCCCGGTGTCTGGTGATTACCACTCTTCTTTCTTCTTCTGTAATTTGGACATTTTTTTAGATTCCACATATAAATGAGATCATGATGCATTTGTATTTCCATTTTTAGTTTATTTCCCTGACTATAATGTCCTTCAGTTTCATTCATGTGATCACAAATGGGAGGATTTCCTTTTCTTAATGATGAATAGTGTTCCATTTTTGTATATACATCATGTTTTCTTATTGTATTCATCCATTGATGAACTCCAGTTTAATTCTGTATATTGCATATTATGCATAATTCAGCCATGAACATGAGAGTGAAGATATAGCTGCAGCATACTGATTTTTATTTCCTTTGGACATACAGATTTCAATGGATAATAACTTGAATCTAGCCACTGGTCTTTGTTGTTACATCCACCACCCTATTCCAAGCTGCCATTTCTGACATGCTCAATTTCAGTGGTAACCTTTGTTGTCTCTTTCTTCCAGTCTAGTTCATTTCTGTGTAGCCATCAGAGTAGCCGACTAAAGTCTTGGTAAGATCACATCACTCTAACACACAGAATCTTCTGATGATTTTTATCACATTTAGAACAAAGCTCAGCTTCCTAACTTAAGCTCCAAGTCCTCCCATGATTTAACTTCCAAATTAAATTCCTTCTCGATTTAGCTGTTAATCCTGTCTTGATCCCATTGGCCTCTCTGAGGTTTGTTAGACACATCAATTTATTTTCAAGACTTTAAACTTGTGTTTCCTACAAAGTTCTTCCTCTTCTCTTGGTAGTTTCCCATCCTTTCTCTTCATTTAAATCTATATTGAAACATAGAGGCCTTTCCTGATCAGCTTACTCAAAATAGAAAACCCACTACAGTTCCACCCATACCTATTCCCTGTCTTTATTTCATTCTTTCTTCATGGCAATTATCACTAACTTAAATCAACTACATACACCTCCTTATATGCTGTTGCACACTGTACTGTCAGCAACTCATAAAGTAAGCTTTTGATAACATAAAAGATAAAAATGTTTTGGAATGTATTTTGTAAAATTTATCATTGAAACTATCAAATTAGTGATATGACAAACCAGCTGTCCCTTTACCAATATAGAAAATGAAGTAAGGTTCCAGAACATGTCTACTTTTATTAAAAATTAAAATGCTGATTACAAAAGATGTATGGATTAATACCATGAATAACATTCAGTGTTTTTATTCTTTTAATTATTTGTTTTTTTTATTTTTTACAGACTGCATTTTGATTCATTGTACACAAATGGGGTACATCATTTCATTTCTATGGTTGTACACAATGTAGATTCATACCATTCGTGTAATCATCAGTATTTTTAAATAAATTCTTCAAGTGTTTCTCAATGCTCTTATAGTTACATTTTCCATAAATTAACTAATTGCAGCATTATCAATTTCGTTTCAATAGATATTGCAGACCTAATTGCCAAATTAGGGAAGAGATCTTAGAAGAACAGGCCAAATTCCCTTCCCTTAGTTGCTCTTGGAATAGGATAAACCAAATATTTGAATACAACTTCAAATTGTTGATATAAATGGAAAGTTAAGGTAACATACACATTAATACAAATCTAATGAGATGGTGATTTTGGAGATCCACAATTAGGTATAATGGAAATTCTTAATTGCAGGTTTAAATGGACTTGCAGTTTTTATGAATGAGGTCTAAATTTATGATTTAGATTTAAATTAGAACATCCATTTATATAAAAGTTGATCAACTAAGTGTATATGAACTCATGTTTAAATCATATCAATTATTTCATAATAGTAACTGTGGGATAATTACAACAATTTCTCTGCCATGAAAAATCTGCTTGTTTTTGCAGGCCATATGCAGAATATCTTGGAACAATTGCCTTTCTGCTTCAAACCAGAAAGTCTCTTGAACTCTTTGTTGAAGTTTGTTACATCTTTGCTGATGTCTATACTATGAAGGAAAATGATCGATGTTGTAATGGTAGAGAAACACATATTTTATTTCATGCAACAAAGAGTAAAATGTATTATTTTTATTTTAATCCAGCTTCTAAAAGTATGTTATTTAAAGTGTAGCTGTAGGAATAGCCAGGATGATAACAAATGACAACATAAGTATTTGCTATTATTCCCACACAAATTTGCCCAGAAAAACCTGATTTATATTTTCTATCTCCTTAAAAATTAAGTATAAGAAGTAGACTAAAACGTATTAGACTGTATTTATCTTGTAACATTTATGTACACATGAGTTAAATAGAACCTTATTTCTCTAAAATAACTAGGTAAAGAACTGTTTCATATAAGTTAATATTTCAAAGAATTAAAGTCTACATTTTTAACCATCAAACTATAGTATAAATTATTTATAAATATTTTGAGCATGTAACAGTTAAATTAATAAATATATATCATAAATGAAATTTGTTTTTATCTTATGCAAATAAAATATTAAGATAAGAAATATGAACATAAATAAAAGAACAAATAAAATACTGGAAATTGCAGGTACTTATTAAGCACTTATATATGAGGCACCACAAAAGCACATTCCATGTTTTTCTCCCTTTAATTTCATAACAATCTATGACCTATTTGCTTGTCCTCTTTTCCTAGGTAAGAAAACTGAGAAACAGCAAAATTATATACTTGACCACCGTCATTTAACCAGCAAAAAAGTTGGTATTAAAATTCAAACAAGTTGGCACATGAATTTGTCTTAAAACCCACACCTTTTCAAAATTCTCATTCATTAACTTACTTTTTCCTTCTGATAAATATGTAAGGTCATGCCCTTAAATCTCAATTTACAATATGCCCTATTTGATTCTGTTTTATCTTATCTGTGTTATTCTAGACAGATTATCTTTCTCTATGTCTTAGTTTTTTTTCTTAATCTCAAAGATGGAAATAGGGAAAAACATGTCACATTGGAGAGGTAAATGAGATAACACATGTTGAACAGTGCATGATGTGGAGTCCTACCCAATACGTGTTAGAACTTATCGTTTATTTAAGAAAAGGTTTTAAAAGCACAACGACATGTCACACAATTGGCTTTCCATTAGGAAGGCAATAGGTTTGTCTTTCTGTGACTAAAATCATTTCTATGTGTGGGGGACATATCTTCTTTCTACATAGTTTTATGCCTTTGATCTATCTATAAGTGTCATTTATTCAGCATACAACTCCTAAAAACTTATTATGTGCTAGTTGCTAGGTATTGAAAGATTATGGAATATTTGTCAAAATCTACTATTAAGACATATCTGGGCATGTCTGGGAAACTGATGGGGTAAATCTAATTCACATCAATTTGCATGAAGTGAGAATACATTCAAAAGGAAAATGAAAAACTAAAACTCAATGAGTGTTTACTATTGCCACTTTGATTTAAATGCTGCTCATGACTAGAGAATAAAACAGTGGCTACCAGGGTAGGGAGAGGGGAAGGAATTCTGAGATGTAGGTCAGGTGACACAAAATAGCAGATATGCAGGATGAATAAATCAAGATATCTAGTGTATAACATCAGAACTGTAGGGAATAAGATTGTACCGTACTGTGAATGGGATTCACGCTACATGAATAGATTTTAGCTGCTCTTGCCATAAAAACAGTAACCACAGGCAACTATGTGAAATGATGAATATGCTAATTTACTTCACTCTTGCACCATAATGTTTTTACCAACTATATGTATCATATAAAATAATTTTTTATATCATAAAATAAAATAAAATTATGTGTCATATCTTAAATATGAATAATAAAACTTATTTCTAAATAAACACTGCTCTTGTACACAGGCTAGCCAGGTTGACCCCACAGAACTCTGCAGGTACTATCCTATTATTTTTTAATATGAGTTAACATTTTATGTCGAGTTTTTTCACATTTTTTTGAAATACAATTGGTACACAAAGAAATGAACATGTTTAATACATGCAATCTGATGACTTTGGTACTATTATTATATTGATTTTACATATATGGAAGGCGATACCAGAGAGATTGATTAATTTCCTAGAGATCACTTTATGGTGATGCTGTAGAGGTAGTATCCACACACAGTTAGTGAGACTTACAACCTGCACCCTTCTGACTATAATACCATGCAATCAATTTTGGACATGAAACAAGGTATTATAATTAAGGGTTATGAAAGGTTCAATTCTAGGAGGATGATGGACAATTATTTCAGTTAACTGTTTGATTCCCATAGATTTCTATTAAGTTCTGTTTTGAGCAGGGTGTATGAGTAAACACAGATTTTTATTGACTGTAAATTTTATAAAATTGGAGTTCAGGAAGCTAATTTATGTTACCTTTTTAACTGAACACAAAAGGCATCAATACCCTATGTACATGTATGATTACATGAACAGTATGAATCTACATTGTGCACAACCATAAAAACAAAAAGATGTATCCCATTTGTGTACAATGAATCAAAATGCAGTCTGTAAAAATTTTAAAAAATTTTTAAAAAGTAAATAGGAGAAGAGTTCTACTCTCACCTTATCATAGACCATCACACAACTTTAGCTCCTAGAAAACTTTTATGGATACCATGTCTGACTGGAGACAGTAATACTTGCAAAAAAGAGCAATCATGTTCCACATGGAAAGTAGCAGAATCATTTGTCCAATTCAGCAACAGTACTAGGGATGGGGATGATATTTCCCAGATGAAGCCATGTCAGTGTTGGTAACCAGCAGAATCAGTAGTGATGTGTGAACCTGTTACAATGTTGGTAGACATGGTGATTCACACAGAAAGAGAATCAAAGTCAAAGGAGCATACAAACAACAAATTAGGTCTCATGGTAACTGTAATGAGCCAGAAGTGTTAATGAGCTCATGTGCAACATGTACCAGAATTCTCATGAGCACTTGCAGAATTATTTTAGTAGGCAGAACAAAAAGCATTGAAATAGGGATAATGACACTGATTCTGACTCTGATTTTATTTACATCTTTGTATATCCTTGCAAAACTCAAGTACCACCACAAGTGAGATCGGATCTCTGCCCTAAAAAATTTCAGTTCTGCTAGGTGAGGCAGACATGCAAATATTTACTTGAACCATGGCTCTATAATTGAACTGTACTCCAGCACAAATTGTAACACAATCAGTCAGGAAGATGATTCACTCCCTGCTCGCAACAGTCTACCTCCTTCTGTAGCATCTCTCCCTAAAGTTTCCTTTTATTACTGTTTGACTATGTTGCATGAATTATGCCGCTGTCTTAGTTCATGAGGGTAAATTTCTTGTAACCTTTATGAATTTGCTTCCTTTATCATTCTGTGTCATGCAGAAACACAAAACTGTGCACGAGAAATTAATATAGTTGATTTGTTTTATTACTGCCAACTAAGTTCTATAAAGTGCCAAAAACATTGAATAGCAAGTACTGAAACATGGCTGCTAGCAGAAATACCAGGTTGGGTTCTTGAAAGTCTCACAACATTGTTATGAACTGATAATGCATAATTTTATATGAATTTCTGTTATAGGATCCTTATTAAATATATATTGCTGATTCATTATCTTAAACTCATAGTCAACAGAACAGAACTCATGCATGAATGAAGTACACAAAACACATTATTGTCTCTCTAAGCCACAACACAGCCTTTATCAGGTTAGGCTCACTTAGACAGCATTTCCCCACTATGCTTAGGGACCACTTTATAGAAGGAATCTAACAAAAAATGCAAATATGTGAACGATGTGACACTGAGTAACAAATAGGAAACTTGTTCACAGTAGGAGAGCTGAGGCAAGAAAGCACAGTGCCCAAGTGTCTTCTTATTTGTCTTCAATGTGGAACAGATGTTTTAATCACTCACTGCATGTCTGCAAATGACCTCGAAAGCATGTCGGGTATTGATCATGGTGTTGTAAATAAACAAGAAATAGGTGAATGGGCAAGAATATAATCCACAAGTAATAAAGACTTGAACAAATATCACAATTTATTTCCATGAAATCTTTTCAGTGGAAAATGAAATATTGAAATACTAATAAAAATCAAAATGTAGTGTGTTTTAATCAGTTAAATGAGATTTGTTTCTCATTGCTAATAACAAACTTCTTTAAAATATCTTATCAATTGCCAAAATTATTCACATTTTAACTATTCACAATTAGTAAATATTTGTGCATTCATTCTACATATACTTTAAAATTCACAGAAAACTTTTGAATTTGGTACTTTAATCACCATGGTTGAAGAGGAAAACAGATTTCACTTCTGAATAAATTGCCCCCAAATACTTTTTTCTGAAAAAATCATGATTACATATGTTGTTCATCAAATGAATTTGTATCTCTCATTCAGACCAAACTGATTACAGCAAGAATTGCTTTGTGAGCAAAGCAACTTATTTAGATAGATAAAAAAAGAAAAGAAAAATCCAGGTGCTTTTGAGTTGGTTTGAAATAAAACAATTCTATCTGAGGTGATTCACACTGAATGAAATTAACTTTCTTAGTTATATGAGATATCTTGACAATACTAAGTTCCCAAGTAGTGTGAAATATACTCCTGGTTTTACATTATATGATAGTTAATTATTTTTCTATTTCTCTTTAATCACATAAGACCACATTTGAAACTCTAGACACTAGGGTGTTACAACATTGTTAATATAATTTCTTATATGATACGTCCATATACCTTTATGGTAAACATCCATCTTCATTGATAAACTGTATGTTTGTTATTGACCACAGAAGCACAATAGATTATGATCCTGAAAACTGAGGATCAAAGTGTTTACATGAAACAGCTATGAATACACAGCCAGAGATGTTACTACTCACAAACTTAATACACAGGCTTCAGGTCCTCTACTGATGTATATTCAACAAGAGCTGATTTGTTTTGTTTAAGCTGCCACTATACAAGAGGACAATATCAGTAGGTTCTGCACATAGCTTCACTGAAAGATTAAAATTTATTGCATGTCAAAAACCTCCTACGAGAGAGAAAGTAATTGTACCCCTCTACATTGACGCTTACTTGAGATTATTTTATCTTTGTCTATTATTTTATTATGTTTATCTTACTATCTATTCCCTTTTCTTCAGTATTTCTTAAAAAGTCTTAAAAGGCTAAAATTCACTTATGAGGAAAAGAACTTTCATGTATAAACAGGAGTTAAAATATTCACAGATAGAAGAAAAACATCATCTTTAACCTCAGGCTTACTAAGTTAAATCTCACAAGGACAAAACACTTGACTTGATATTAATCAAGAACCAGCCTCTTTAGGCAGGAGAGACCTGAACAGGTTGGACTCATGATGAGAAGCTTGTGAAGTGCCTGGAAATATTGTCACCCCTGCTGAGGCTCCTGATGCTGCAGCTTCTAATGCCAATCCTGCTGTCTCTCCTTGTCCCCCTCTTGTTCACACCAATTCATGCTCCTGTCCTATGAGCCAAGGAACACACTCAAAATCTGCCTGTTCCAAGTAAAATAAAAGGATTTTTAGTAACCAAATTGCGAACTGCTGGGGCTAAAGATCAGTAATCATGATTGATTATATTCTAGATCTTGTTTTTAGAAAGGGTGATCCAACAAAAAAGAGAAAGTGTTGAACAAGGAGACAAAAGTTATTCTCTACATTATTAGGATGAAAATGAGAAAAAAATTAATCTAGCAATATAATATTAAATATTATCATAATATTTTACTGGTGGTCATCATTAAGATTGCCTAAATAAAATACAAATGAATTAGATTAAAATAGCTTGAAGTAAGTTAAAATAATATAGTTATAAACTAGGATTTATAAGATATAAGTACTTTATATCTGAGGTAAAGTTATTCAGGTGAACATGTATTTAATTACTTTTACAATTCATTTATTTATACAGATAGAGATTGTTTGAGATTATATTAGATTGCTTAATCATTTTACGCCTTGTTTCCTTGTTGTAGAATTAATATAATAAAGAAGTTATGTCATGAAGTTGCTGCAGGGTAAACAAAACTTTCCCCTTTCAATATTCTGTGTTCACACAGACAGAATAGTTCAAAACAAGTTGGCAGACCATGTAACTGATTAGTTTTGGAATTGTTAAAAGAATGGATCTAAGAATAAAGACCCATATCTTTGGCATTGCTGCAAAATTTTCATGTCCCAATCCTTTTACTTACTGGTCTGTTTCACCACCCCCACAACGCAGGCTTTTTTTTTTTTTTCCCTCTCTCTAAATTATAATGTAATTCATACTGCTCATGATTCTTAGACTCTACTGGAATTTTTATGTTCTTTTCTTTAAACTTTTTATTCCTTCCTATCCCTCAACATTTCCATTAGAAATATTGAATGCTTATATATGCTATTTTAAGTTCTTTACATCTTACTTAATATCTATGATATTCCACATAACAAAAATAATTATTATCTCCATTTTAAGGATGGAGAAACTGAGAGGAAGAACTTCTGCAAACTCTCCAGGATCATGTACAGAGTAAGAGACAGAATAGAGATTTTGAGATCTTGGTGTTTACTAGCATGTTATTCTGCTCAGGGAAATTTTACATGTTTCTAGTATGTAATCTAGTATCTTCCTATACTTTTCCCTCTTAGCCCTTAGCAGAGTTTGTAATTATACATTCAATCCAGAGTTGCTCCACCAATAATAATTCACCAAGTGGTCCCTGGTGTCTAACAACATAGGTTTAAAATCTGTACCCACCGGCAACTAACTCAGTGAGTTGGTTAAGGCATTCCATCCATGAAAGTTTCAACTGTAAAGTATTGATCATAATATTACCCAAGGCATAGTTATTGTGGGGTTAAAAGGGAAAACCCATATAGTTTCTGGAATCTTACCTGCATAGCATAATATACCATTCCAAGCAAACAGAAGACCATTGTCCCACTACTGAAAGAATGTATAAACGAGAAAAGGTCAGATTATGGTTTGAGTTGAAACAGCTTATTTGCATAGTTTTTGTTTGTTTGTTTGTTTGTTTGTTTTTGTTTTTGTTTTTGTTTTTGTTTCAGTGCTGGGGATCGAACCCAGGGCCTTGTGCTTACAAGGCAATCACTCTATCAACTGAGTTATTTGCATAGTTTGATAGAATTTTTCTATAAGATATTTGTTAATAGTAAGGCGGCAATAGAAATTTGATGGGGTTGTAACTTCCAAGATTACCTCCAAGATTGCAGTTGAGTGCAGTTGGATCTGGATTGTGTAGCTGTTGCTACATTCATGGGAGAATTTGAAGTTGGCAGTACTTCAGCAGATTTGGTCACTGATTCCTGGGTGAACCGGATTGCCTCAAGACCTTGGTCCACAGAGCTGGAACTAAGGCACACATCACTTCAAGGTTTGTAATTGAATCCACATAGGGCAAGCCTGTTCCCAGAATGGGCATATCACTTATAGGTCCATAGGAAAGGATTGTTTCCAGACCTAAGAAGGATGGGAAACAAGTTACAGAACCACCTTATGATCTGCAGTTGGATCAAGGTTGAGGGTTCTGCCTATGGGCCCGCAGATAGACCTGTCTCCCTCTACTTCTTTTGGTAAACATTTTTTGTTCCTGGACTTTTAGCTGAGAGAGCCTTGAGCTGAGATCAAGATTGTCTGTGAGGATGTATTTTGTGGAACTATCACCAGCAGCACAGATGAGCATGTCTCCTAGTGAGTTTGTTTCAGTAGGTCAGCTGGTGCTGTGTCAAAAACCATCCAAGGGTTTAGGACCAGCATTGAGATATGAGGTATTTGGAACATGTGGGTGTGATTCCATCCACACTTGGTTGGTTGTGCTGGTGGCAGGATCAAGGTCAAATGGGGATGAATCTCATCCACAGAGGGGTGGGGCCACATTCAGGCCCAAACCTGAGACCATAGTCAGTGAACCTGCTACCTGGGTATGAATCTACCATCTTATATTAGTTTACCTCCATCTTGGGTTACTCCAAGTTTTTACAAACTTCTACCTGTATCCCAAAGCTCCCTAAAAGGCTTTATTTATTTTCATAAATAGTCATCAAATTAATGTTGCTGTGGGGCAATATGAACAGAGACTCTTTAATTCTGCTATCTTGTTGACATCACTCCTAAATGAACTTGGTCTGTTATTTTATTGTAATCTTTCTCTTGGCAGTGCTATCAATATATCTTTCATTAAAAAAAAATACTATTTGTTTTTACATCATCCATAACAAAAAATGAACATTCAAGCATTTAGCAAGTAGCTGAATAAGTGAAAGAATGAATAATTTAACTAACTGGGGATTCTAATATTTTATGGGTGGTAAAACTAATATGAAAAATGTTAGTGTTCATTGAGACATTGAAAGGTATTATGCTCTTCAAATACATTTTGTGCTTACTTCTGTGTCTTATATTTTATCTCAGTAAACCAACTCTATTTGATAAGAAATTACTGTGATAATTAGCAAATACATTGTTCTGGTTTGAATGTGAGGTGTCCCCCAAATGCTCATGTGTGAGACAATGCAAGAAGGTTTAGAGGAGAAATGATTGGATTCTAACAGCTTTAACCCAATCAGTGAATTAATTACCTACTGGGATTAACAAAAGGCAGGTAGGGTGTAGCTGGAGGAGGGGGCTTTGCGGTATATATTTGTATTTGGAAAGTGGAGATCTCCCTCTCTCTCTCTCTCTCTCTCTCTCTCTCTCTCTCTCTCTCTCTCTCTGTCTCTCTCTCTCTCATTCTCTCTCTCTCTCATCTTCCTTACCTTCATCTGAGCTGCTTCCCTCTGCCATACTCTTTCACCATGATGTCCTACCTCAGCTTGAGCCATGAGGAGTGGAGCCTGCTGTCTATAGACTGAGACCTCTGAAACTGTAAACTCCCAAATAAACTTTTCCTCTGCTACAATTGTGCTAGTTGTGCCTTTTGGTCACAGCAGTGAAAAAGCTTACCAAAACATACATTAAAATTTAAATTGGATTTCTATGTTATATAAAAGATATAAAAGTTTTATCATTTAATCCTAATTAGTATATCCTTGAATGTTCATTCTTAATTTCTAGAATAAATTCTCAAAGTCCACTAATTCAATTAGCTTTGCACATATATTTTATACTAAAAAATATAATAATGTTGAATTATTTCTGTCACTCATAGATGTGAATTTGGTGATTTTCATTATAATTGATACATTTTAAATATAAAATTTGATAATTGAACTGTTTATTATGTGACTCTGAACTTACACTTGATTTGTCATAAATTAGCTGCCTACCTGCTATCCCAAATCAAAATTCCCAAATAATAAAGTGGAGTATACTAATATTTTCCAGGAACATGATCACTCAATTTAAAGGGGAAGGATAGGGAGCAGTTGTGAACAGGATCAAAGCTTTGGACAGCTTATGCTCTCTGCCTAATCATCACCCATCTCCATTGGTTCATTTTGTTCCCACCTTTGGTACTGGGGATTGAACCCAGAGGCCCTTAACCACTGAGGTACATCCCATAACTCTATGTATGTATGTATGTATGTATGTATGTATGTATGTATGTATGCATGTATGTATTTCCAAGGCAGAGTCCTGCTAGGTTGCCCAGGCTGGCCTCATATTTCTGATCCTCTTTCCTCAGCCTCCCAATTCATTGGGATTACAGGCATGGGCTAAAGCACCCACCTCTGTTAGTTCACTTAAAATTACCTCAACATTTTCCATAACTTAACAGTTCAGTATAGAGTTCCAAGGACCTGAAAATGGATTGCTTGGATGCATCATGCCTCTCTGAAGGGTTGGCCCGCTTTCACTTTTTCTGGGTAGAAGTCTCAATTGATTGACAGTGATTTTTATTTTTAGAATGAAACACTGAAATGTAACACTCTGTAATTTATGTATTTTATTTTGTCAATTCAACTCCCCTTCTTTTTTTAGTTTTCAGCTATCTTCCTATTTTGGAGCTTTGCTTTTTCCAACTAAATACTAGATGTCTATTGCATTATATACAAACAGTTTGTGTTTTGATGAAAAAACATTGCTTTAGTCTGGCTTACCAAGGGGACTGTTTTATGACTGTTTCTACAATTTAACATTTGGATTAACAGATGGGGTAGAAAAAACTGCTCGGGGCAGGCTAGTATAATATATTGATCCCTTTAACTCCCATAGCAAAATAGTAACAGAAAAATAAAGAGATGGCTATTATATATATTGTACTTGTTACCTCAAATATCCATTATTGGTCCTTAATAATATTTTTAATCATGTTTAAGACTCTATTCAAGCCTATGCAGTGTTATTTTTATCTTCAGTAGGCAATGTGATGCTTATGAAGGGTAAATAGTTGAGGCATGTTATCTTTTCCCCTGAGTCAATAGAGCAAAGTACCTGAGAAAGTTCCTAGGTTAATGTTTTTATGGTACCATCCCATTGTCTTGATAGCTGCAGATAAGATCATCACAAGTCTCAAAGGGTACATGACAAAGAGTGTAGGAAAAATTAACTGGTTCATTGGAACAGCCACCAACCACATGCTTTTTCAAAAGCTGACAGAATGATCTTTCTAAAATGCAAATGCGGCTGTTATTTCCTGCCTATTACCAGTCAATGTTTACTATACCATTCAGATATCAGTTAAAAAGTATAGATATCATTCTTTCTAGTCTTTTAGACTCAATTCCCAAGTCTGTGACTTCTACTCCTAAGCTCACTAGTCCACAAGAAAAATAATCTGTACTACGTATAATTGCTGTGATGTTTCATGTCTCTGTCAGTTCAGCTGTGCAAAAACATTATTCTCCCTGTCCTTCTGTGAAGTCCAACAGATTTCAGACCAACTGCAGTAGTATCTTTGAAATTTCATTGACTCAACTCTATAAACTTTCTAACACTGAAATCTGTTTTACCTAATCTTGTGTCTATTTTTATCATTTTATTGATTATGCTGCATTGAAAATTCAAAATTTTAATGTATGTTTAATTTAAATGTTTTCTCCTATTAAATAGAAATCTATTTTTTCCACAATGATTATGTCTTAGTTCTCATCTAATTTCTAAAATCAGTCACAAATATCAGCACACGTGGGTATTTTAATGAGATAGTCTGTTTTTAATGTACACTGAATAGCAATTAGCAAGAATATATTGATAACATTAATTAAGCACTCATTTTGTGATGTCTTAGACTTACTCTCTCTGATATGCATATTTATGTTTATATATTTCATTTCCAAGTTCCATTGATCATTTTTATTAATAGTAATAATACCGCAATTTTTAAAAATGTCCTTCTCCTCTTAATTCATCCCCAGCTACTACTGTCTAGTTGCAGTCTTTTTAACAATTTTTATACTTGAGTTTCAAATTCCTCATCTTTTGTGAGAAACTCAGTCTATTCGAAACTGAACTCATATATTCAAAATGTTGTCAATTTTATTAATAGATATCACTTCATTATATTTAAGATAATTAAAAATTTCCCTCTCTTATTTGACATTTAGGGTAATACCATTTTACATCTCTGAGATTTCTTCCTATATCTCTGGCAATTCTTTCATTTTCTTTATTGGTACAATATAGTTGTGCATGATGAGATTTGTTGTTACATGTTCACACATGCACACAATATAAGAAAATAATTTGACCACTATCATTTCCCAGTATTTCACTTTTACCTCCTCTCATCCTTCTCCTGGGTCCCTTTTAGCTATTCTACTGATCTCCCTTCTTTCATGAGATTCCCCCACTTCACCTTTATTTTCTTTTTCCTCTCTAGCTTCTAAACATGAAAGTATATGATTCTTTGATTTCTGATTTCACTTAATGTATTGTTCTCAAGCTCCATTCATTATCCCACAAATGACATAATTTCATTTCCCTTTATGTCTGAATAAAACTCTACTGTGTATAAATACCACATTGTCTTTACCATTCATCCCTTGATGGACACCTAGACTGGTTCCTTAGATTGGTTGCTGTGAATTTTTCTGCTATAAACATGAGTATGTAAGTACCAACGTAGTATGAAGACTTTAATTTTTAGGGTTAATGTCAAAGTGATAGCTGAGTCATGTAGTGGTTTCATTCCTGCACTTTTGAGTAACCTCCATACTCATTTCCATAGTGGTTGTACCAATTGACAATTCCACTAGCCATTTGAACATGTCCCTTTTTCTCCAGATCCTCTCCAGGATTTATTAATGTTTGTACTCTTGAAGGCTGCTATTCTAACTGTAGTCAGAAGAAATCTCAGCGTAGTTCTGATTTTGATTTTCTTTTTTATTGGCTCTTTTTAGTTGTACATAACATTAGATTCAATATGACATGATTTTTAAAGCATGGAATATAATTTGTTCTATTTCAGTCCCCAGCATTTGACCTTTCCTTCCCCTTCATCCTTCCACTGTTCCCTTCATTGTGTTCTATTAATATTTCTGCTATTTACTTTTTGTTTAGTTTTGTTTTAGTTAGTGTCTTGTGGATATACGTGATGGTGAGATTCACTACGGTATATCCATAATATACATGCATAGAAATGGTAGGTCAGATTCATTCCAGACTATTCATCTCTGATCTCGTCCCTTCTCCCACCCACCCTGAGTCCCCTTCATCTAGACCACCCATCTTTCTTCTATTTTGATGGAATCCACTTTTTCCCCTCTCTGTTCCTTCTCTTTCTTTTCTCTCTCTCTCACACTCCCCCCCACACACATACACACACTCACACACATTCTCTCTCTCTTTTTCTCTCTGAAATAGAAGTAGCTTCCACCTATCAGAGAAAAAATATTAAAGATATTAGTTCCTGTTTAAATATCTGGTAGAGTTCTGCTGATAATTCATCAGGTCCTGGACTTTTCTTTGTTGAAAGACAGTTAATAGCTGATTCAATTGCATTAATTGACATGGATCTGTTTATCTTTTCTATAGCCTCAGGATTCAATTTGGATAGTTAATATTTCCTTAGAAATATGTCAATATCTTCAAGATTTTCTAGATTATTGGAGAATACATTTTCAAAATACTTTCTGATGATTTTCTGGATTTCATTGATGTCTGTGTTCACATTTTTCTTTTTTATCTCTGATTTTAATTATCTGAGTCTTCTTTATTTTAGTCATTTTGGCTACAGGTTTGCCAATATTGCTTACCCTTAAAAAAAAAAAATTCTTTGTTTCCTTTATCCTTTTTATTGTTTTTTTATTATCATTTTTTCACTGATTTTGATTCTGATTTTAATTATTTCCTGTCTTTTACTGACTTTGGTGTTGGTTTGCTCCTTTTTGTTTTCTGGGGCCTTGAAGTATAATGGTAGATTAATTATTTGGTTTATTTCTAAATTTTTAGTATATGAACTAAGTGCTATAAACGTTCCTTCTAGAAATACCTTTATACTGTCCCACAAATTTGGATATGCTATATACATATTCTCATTTGTTTCTAATTTTTTAATTTCTCCCTGATTTATTTTGCTACTCACTCATCACTCAAAAGTATATTATTTAGTTTCCAGGTGTTAGAGTGGTTTTTGTTTTTTTGTCTTGTCATTGATTTCTAATTTCATTCCACAATCTCTATTATTTTGTATTTGATAAGATTTGTGACTGTTTTAGTCAGTTTTTTGTTTTGTTTTGTTTTGTTTTTGCTGCTGTGAGTAAAGGACCTGAGAAGAACAATTTTAGAGGAGAAAAAGTTTGCTTGGCGGCTCACGGTTTCAGAAGTCTCCATCCATAGAGGGTTGCCTCTATTCCTTGGAGCTAGAGGTGAGGAAGAACATCATGGCAAAAGAGTGTAGTGGAGGAAAGTGGCTCACATGATCAGGAAGCAGAGAGAGACTCCACTCACCTGATACAAATATATACCCCAAAGTCACTCCTCTAATTCCCCCCTCCTCCAGCCATACCCTACCACTTCAGTTACCACTCAGATAATCCCTGTCGGGGCATAAATTCACTTATTGTGTTAAGATTCTCACAAATCAATCATTTCTCCTCTGAACCTTCTTGCATTGTCTCACATGTGATCTTTTAGAGGACACCTCACATAGAAACCATAAGAGTAACCTAAAGTATGATGTATTTGAGAAAATGTTCCATGTGCTGATGAGAAGAAGGTGACGTGAGTTGTTGATGGATGAGATATTCTGTCAATGTCTCTTGGGTTCTTTTCATTAATAATATTTTTTAGATCTGAAGAATCTTAGTTTATACCTCAGTGATCAGTCTAGTGGTGAGAGAGGTGTATTGAAGTCATCCAGGATTATTATATTGTGATCTATTTGAATTTTAATATTGAGAAGAATTTTTTTGATGTACATATATAGACCATTGTTTGGCACATAAATATTTATAGTCATTGTAACTTATTGTTGGGTGATTCCCTTAACCAGAATGAAACGACCTTATTTTTCTCTTCTGATTCATTTTGTCTTCAAATTTACTTTATCTGATATGAGAATGGCTGCTTCTGCTTTTTTATGGGTACAGCTTGCATGGTGTATCTTTTCCTATCCTTTTACTTTTAGTCTGTGGATGTCTTTGCCTTTTCGGTTAAACAACATATTCTGGGTTCTTTTTAAAATCCTATCAGTCAATTTATGTCTTTCATTTGAGAAGTTTAAATAATTTATATTCAACAGTATAATAGATTTTTATTTTTTGCCATTTTGGTGTATTGCTAATGTTTAATTCAGACTTACTTCTCCTTTATTCTTCTAGTGCAATGTATTCCTATGCAGGTTTTCATTGTTATTTTTCATTTCTTCTTCATGAAATATTTTGTTGAGTATATATTACAGTGCAAGGTTTGTGGTTATGAATCTTTAGTTTCTGTTTATTATGGAAAGTTTTTATTTCATTTTCAATTCTGAACCTTAGTTTTGCTGCATAGTCTTTGTTAGCACTCATTTTCTTTCAGAGCTTAATATATATTATTCCTATCCCTTCTGGTTTTAGTGTATGGGTTGAGGAATCAATATACTTCTAAGTTGACCAGTAATTTTTTTTGTTACAGCTTTTAGAAATAGAGTCTTATTCTGTATATTAGGAATTTTCCTTATAATGTGTCTTGGAGTAGTTCTATTGTGATTCTGTATATGTGGAGTTCTATATGCCTCTTGCATATGAACTACCATCTCATTCCTAAGATTTGGGAAGTTTTCTAATATTATTTCATTGAAAAGTTTGCACATCCCTTTAGTTTATGTTTCAGACTCTTCATCTGCTACAGTGATTCTTAAATTTGGTCTCTTGATGTTATCTCACATGCTTTAAATATTTCTGGTTATGGTCTTTTAATATTTTTTCTTTATGATCAACTTTATTTTAAATACTATATGCTTTGTATTTGCAACCTGAAAATCTATCTTCAAAGAAGTCTCATCTATTGGTGATATTTTCTAAGTGATCATTCACTTCCTGTATTTTTGCTCTAATTTCACTCATTATATATTATTTCAGTTCATTGAAGATTTTAACTATGAACTTTCTAAATTCTTTCTCTGACTTTTCCTTGATTGTGGTGTTGATGGAATCAGTTGTTGAAGTGTTATGAACTGTTTGAGGTGGTTTGTTTTCTTGCTTTTTCATATTGCTCATATGTCTCCCCAGTTATTGGGATGGTTATTGTTTCTTCCTTAAGCAAGATGCTACTTTAATGAACTTTCTCTCATGAGTCCTGATTTGGGCGAATATCCAGGCATTAAGAATGTAACTCAGTGTATGGCCTCTGTTGACCTCAATATCAATAAAACTTTTGGGGATGCCTATTTACTACTATGACTTCAGAGCTAAGCCATGTCTATTCAACCTTGTGAAAAGTGGAAAACTTGTTTATATTGTTCTTCAGTTACCCTAATTCAGGTGTAAACTTGTAGTAAGATTCTCTCAAATATTTTTACCACTATCTTCAATCTGTATTGTGAGAATGTTTTCTGTGTACCTCCTTTTTCACCATCTAAGATCAGTTTCATTTACTTAATTGCTAAATATATTGAAATTTTTTTCACATACTTGTTGGGAATTTGCATTTCTTCTTCTTCTTCTTCTTTTTTTTTTTTTTTTTTTTCGGTGGTGTTGGGGACGAACCCAGGGTCTTGTGCATGCTAGGCAAGCACTCTACCAACTGAGCTATATCCCTAACCCCACATTTCTTCTTTTGAGAAGTGTCTGTTTACTTCATTTTCCTACTAATTAATTGGGTTATTTGTTTTTGTTTTGCTTGTGGTATTAAAATTTTTAGTTCTTTATTTATTCTGGATATTAATCCTCGGTCAGAGGTGTAGCTTGTAAAGATTTTCTACCATTATAAAGGGTCTCTCTTCACATTTTTCTTTTAGAAATCACAATTTTAGTTTCAATAATAACACTTTCAGTGATACAACAAATGAAGGTAAAAAGGACTGTAGGTTATTTGCAAGGATGAATCAATTTATATCCAGAGGATAGAATATGCTGCAAACACAAATCAACATTTTTTTTCAGATCTGGAATGAATATCTAAATACATCTTACATGGAAAAATATGTATATCTTACAGCGAAAATATGTACATCCTACATGGGAAATATGTTGCATGTGAAAAATGATTCTTTTTGGTTCTTTTAGTTATACATGACAAAAGAATTCATTTTGACATAATTATACAAGAATGGGATATATCTTATTCAAACTAGGACATCATTCCTATGGACATGCATGATGGTTCATTGTTTCTTTTACTGTGCAGAAGCTTCTCAATTTGATGCCATCCCATTTATTAATTTTTGGTAGCATTTCCTGTGCTTCAGGGGTCTTATTGAGAAAGACATTGCCTATTCCTGGATGTTGAAGTGTTGAAGTTTTGGTCATATGTTTTCTTTAGGGATTGCATAGTTTCTAGTCCTTCATTCATTTGAACTTGATGAGAGATAATTGTCATATCTCTTTCTTAAACAATGGTTAACAAATTTTCTTATCACTGTTTGTTTAAAAAGGCTATCTTTTTCTCCAATATATATTTTTGACAACATTTTCAAGGATCAAATGACTGTAGCTGTATGGGTTTCTCTCTGTATCTTATCTTCTGTACTATTGGTCTGTGTGTCTGTATGCAATTTTATTTTAACTCTGTATTATAATATGAAGTCAAGTATTGTGATGTCTCATACATTGTTTTTTTGGCCTAAAATTGCTTTGGCTATTTGGGTCTTTTATTCTTCCATAGGCATTTTAGGACTTACTTTTCTAGCTCAGTAAAAAATTCCATTGTTATTTTGATGGAGATTTCATCATATCTGTATTTGTTTTTGGATTACAGACATTTTAACAATACTAATTGTACCTATCCATGAACATGAATGGTCTTTCCAACTTCTTGTGCCTTCATCAATTTCTTTCTTCAATATTATATTCTTTTCATTATAGAGTTCTTTTAGCCTTTTGGTTAGATTTATTTCTATGTATTTTACCTTAGTTTCTGGAAGGGGGTTATTGTGAATGGGATTGTTTTTCTTGTTTCTTTCTCAGGAGAATCATTGGTTTCTAGGAAAGTTATTCATATTCCGTATGTTGACTTTTACAACCTTCTAATTTGTTTATAAGTTCTAGTAATCTTCAGGTAGATCTTTTTGGATTTTCTGAGCATGTAATTATATCATCCTCAAACAAGTGATAAGAGAGGGTATCCTAATCTTTCAGATTTTAATGAAAATTCTTTCATTTTTTTCCTCATTCACTACGACATTGACTTTGGGTTCATCACGTATAATCTTTATGATATTGTGGTAAATTACTTCTATCCCTAGATTTTTCCATATTTCAGTCACTAATGAGTTCCAGATCTTGTTGAAGGCTTTTTCTGCATCTATTGAGAAGACCGTGATTTTTGTCCTTAATTCTATATATTTGGTGAATTACATTTACTAATTTGTAGATGTTAACCCAACCTGGAAATCCTAGAATAAAATCAACTTGGTCATGATGTTTAATCTTCTTAATATGTTGCTAAATATGATTTGCTAAAATTTTGTTAAGGATTTTTGCATCTAACCTCATTAGAAATATTATTCTGTAGTTTCTTTCCTTGATGTCTCTGTATCTGGTTTTAATATGAAGGTGATAGTGACATAATATAATGAATTTTGTGGTCTTCCATCCCTTTCTATTTCATAGAATAATTTCAAGAGCATTGACATTAGTTATTCTGTAAGAGTCAAGTAGAATTCAGCTGAGAATCTACCTGGTCCTGGGCTTTTTGCTGTTATTTTAGTTGTAAGGCTTTATGTTGTTATTTCTACTTCATTGCTAGCTATAGGTCTGTTTAAGTTTTCTACATCCTTTCAATTCAATTTTTTGTAGGACATATTTTTCCAAAAATATATCCATTTCTTTATATTTTACAATTTTTTGGACTATAAATTTTCACAATAGTCTTAATGATCCTCTGGATTTATGTGATGTCTCTAGTAATTTCTCTTATTTCCTCTCTCATTCTATTAATGTGAGTCTTTTCTTCTTGATTAGTTTGGATAAGGGCTTATCAGTCTGTTTTATCTTTTCAAAGAACCAATTCTTTGTTTCATTGATACTTCATTCCTTTTTAATTCTCAATTTCATTGATTTTGACTCTGATCTTATTTCCTTATTTTTACAGGATTTGAATTTTTTTTTCTTGTTTTTAAAGGATCTTGAGATATACCCATTAGTTGTTTATTTGGAATATTTCTTATTTTCTTGGTAGGTATTCATAGCTTTCCCTTCAGAATTGTCTTCACAGTGTCACAGAGTTTCTGGTATGTTGTGTCGCTATTCTCATTTTATTTTATTAATTTTTAATTTTCTCTCCTGATTTCTTCTTTCACCCATTCATCATTCAAAAATTCATTGTCAGATCCCCATGTTTATATAGTTTATTTTTGGTGTCTGTTTCTAATTTTATATGACCAGATAAAACACAAGAATTATATAGTTTTTCTTTATTTGCAGAGAGTTATTTTGTGGCCTAAAATATGATCTGTTTGGGGGAATATCATGAGTGTCTAAGAAGATAATTTATTTGGCTCTTGAATGGTGAAGGCAGGAGTTATAGAAACCTAATAGTTTTAAAAGATGATAAAAATACAGTGATTTGAGGAAAAGACAATGTTATAGGAAGGTAAAAGATAGTTGAGAATGTTCAAAATGTGAACACAGAGAAAGCAGAATAGATATAGCAAATGGTGGCTATAAAGAAGGAGGAGGAAAAAATGTATACAAGAAAGAGAATTTGACTATTAGAGGAAGAAGAGAAAAAGAAAAAAGAGGAAGAATCAAGCAAAAATCAAAATAAAACATTTTATATAATTTACTGTTTCATTTTCAAGATTTTTATTTATTTACTTATTTATTTATTTAGTGCTAGGGATTGAACCCTGGACCTTGTGCATGCAAAGGCAAACACTCTACTGAAAGAGCTATATCCCAAGCCCTCTTAAGATTTATGTGTGGTTCTTTTTTAATATCTATATCACCTTATTTTGTTTTTCATACCTCTCCTATACTGACTTTCTTAATTCAGTCAGTTGTTTTTCTGTGTTCTCTTATAATTCATTGATCATTTGTATAATTATTCTTTTGAATTCTTCATTTGATATTTCATTTCTTTAATATCTTTTGAGTCAATTGCTGATGAATTATGAACCCTGTTTTTATCATATTTACTTTCATTTTCATATATATCTTGTTTTGTCATATTTTCTATATTCCTCTGTTAGGCTTTATGAATCTCTTAGCATGAATTTCTCTTCCATTCTTATGTGTGAATCTTTTTATGGCACAATATTCTTTTGCCAAAGTGTTGTAGAATAATCTAAATTGAGATTTTTACCCAAGGTGATTTAAGTCAGATATATGGAACAAAGTGCATCTCACTTTCCCTTCATCTAATGGTTCCTATAATCTGCAGAATAGGGTCTGAAAACTGAACAGTAGGCATGCTTACACTCAGTGACTAAGCCTGAAAAACCCATATTCATGGACAGCACAGTGAGCGAGATGTACCGATATTTGTTTACCTGCCTCTGAGTAGAACTCTTAGAAAACTTTTGAGATCCAAACTGCCAGCAAAAATTGGAATCTGCCTGACCCTAGCAGTGCATTGATACAATCTTTTCTAGACCAGTGTCATTCATGTTCTGCTATTTACACCTTAAGACAATATGCCAATAATTGCTATGATCTCCTGGATGCCCATAGAGGCAAGATGCCGGGTGAACTCAAGATGGTTCCCAGCCTCAGCTATTTTCTTATAAGTTGAGAAAACATAGCATTTTTTTTTTAAAACAGAAGTTTGCTGTGTTGACTCTATCAACTTAGTTTAGGTTGCTTTTCTGTCCTACAGGTTTTCTACATCAGTTTTTTTTTTTTTTATGTTTTTCTGTATTCATATTATCCCTCTCCTCTGCAGGGAAACAGCACCATTGTCAGTACTGCTGCTGCAACTAGCTTGGCTCCAATATGTTATTCTAATTTTTTTTTTGTTAAATGCACCCAGATTTCTGAGTTTTTAAGAGACTCTGGTTGTCTGATATTTCAGGGAATTTTCTGTTTCACCCACCTCATGAAAAGCAGTCCTCAGTTGCTTGAATCACAATCCATGGAGCAACTAGAAATACAGCCTGACTTTATTCCACTCCCTCCCCCTTTTATGGCTTCTTTTCTTGTACCCAATTTTCAAGTATTGTAGAGTCTCAAAAATATTTTCTGAATTTTTACTCTTTCAAAACAAATAATCTGTAACCATCTTTTCTCCTCCGAGTGAGTCTTGAACATCCTAGTGTTCAAATATGACCTGCTTTTGTATATCCCAATGATAATACACTGTTTTAGATTTAATTTTCTGAGCTCTATCTAATTCAAACTGCTACTCATTAATTATGTGAACTTGAACAAGTTGCATAACCATTTTCTCCCAAATTGTTTTTATGCATAAAATTGAGGTAACCAAAATAATACCTGTTATTTGGATTGTTGTGAGGGTTCAATGATATAATAAATCTGTAGTACTTAGAAAAGTGTTTCATACAGAGAAGGAGTTCCATATATGTTAGTCCTAATTACTCTCAAAGCACTCTTCCCTAGTGCTTTTATGGTACCATATTCTCTTTGGGAAACAAAGCACACATAGAATTTCATATTTAACTTATGCGATTCTGTGAGACATTTCTACCTCTTATCAATGAGGGTAGTAATCACATCTACTTTAACCAGTATTAAATCCTGTAGCACCTGACCAATACTTGGAACAAACTAGATCTTTAAAAAGTATCCATGCAGTGAGATAGCACTACTGTTGTATTAGAGCTTCCATAGAGAAGAAAGAGTATTTCCTCTTATTTTTATCCCCAAATACTATCACTGTATGCCAACAATTCTTTTTTTTTCTTATACTCTCAAAAATTTATTTCCTTTGTTGTAAATTGTTATCATTTTACAAATTTGCCATGTAGGTTTGCTTTCAGGGTATTTGAATTTGGGAAAAAAGTCTCAAAATGAAACAAATCTGAGAACCACTGATTATCATTAATGTTAATATTGCTTATTTAACATAGCCAGATATTTATCTGTGGTGGTGATCTGTTTTACTCCTAAGAAAATTACTAGTTGGGTGTGGTGGTGCATGCCTGTTGTCGCAGCTACTCAGCAGTTTGACACAGGAGATTCAGATCTGTTGAGTTCAGGAATTCAAGACCAGTCAAGACAACATAATAAGATTCTGCCATAAATAAATAAATAAATAAATAAATAAATAAAAGGAAGAGGAAAGAAAATGACCTCTTAAGACTTAATCTTGAAAATCTATTAAACTAAATCATTGTACATCTGGATGATTAGCAAACTTCTAACTTTGCTACAATGTAGCCTAAAATAAATGTTTATAAACTGCTGATTTTTTGTAACTTTACCCCTGTTTCTAACACACTGACTTCACAGGGGGAGAAAAGATTTTTTGAGATAATGATGATGAATGATGGATTGACTGATAATGTCTTCAAACTATGCAATTCCATTGATTCAGATCATCATTTCACTACTTTTGTATGTGATGGTATATTTCTGTATGCATTTTCTAGAGGTTACAGTGAACACCAAAATATTCATGTATCTACTAGAAAATCACTTGTTTTATTATTAAATACTAAAAAAAGAGCATATCTTCATAGACCTCTTTATTCTGACTAATAGAAAAAAAAACTACATTTTTTCCTACTTTAAGACAATTCAGTCAAATTAAGTTTTTTCACCCATTGTCCTGGTTTTAATGTATGTTAAAATGTACTAATTATAGCATTATAGAATAAATTCACTTTATTAAGGCCACATATTCTTACTTTAGGTCAAAGCAGATTTGTGAATATTCATAGAGTAGTGAGATTCAACAAATTTTTTTATGATCTAAGTCCAATCTTCAAAGATAATTTAGAAAGTGACCTAAAGGACTGTATCAATGTTTATATACAGGTTTTTTTTGTATTTTTGCCTCTATAAAGCTAATAAGAATTATCATATTAGTTGCAAACATATCTAATATTATTTGTTCAAAATGTGCAAATGTGATTATTAAATATCTTTTCAGGACAGCTCATAATAGTTGGCAAATTTTAGACTCATCCAGATATTCTCTAATATAAAATCCATATCTAATATAAGAAAATAAGTATGCCTGAAGCTTTTGGTTTTCCTGCTGAGGATTTACTTCTGGAGGATATCATCATCTTCATTATCAATTTCACTATGTAGAAACTCAAGAATAATACTATGCTCCTCAAAATTCTTAATGAGTTTTATTCATTAATGTCTGTGTGTGTGTGTTTGTGTGTGTGTGTAGTCTTCAAACATAATCACATCATACTGTTTTTCCTCCATCTTTCATTGTTCTTAAATGATGTGTTATAAATGGTTAAATAATGTTGGAAAAAGAAAGAAATTAGGTTACAGAATTTACATTGTTTGTGTGATCTAAGCATACACTATTTGGAACTACAGTTGGTCATTTCTTCATAAACCAAAACTCAACCAAGCATTAGTTCAGCAAGAAAGTAAATTGGTTTCTGAGGACAAGTAGATTTTATGTAATAAAAAAATTAATAACTCACAGGTTAGTAAAATGACAAGCTAGATGAGCCTCTGAACAGTGTTGAGGAACATTATCTTCTCTATGGGACATTAGCTCTACCAGTAGACTCCCCAAAGGCATAAAAGTATCAAAGTTTCCCATCACTCAGCATACAAGACACCTCTCTCAACACCCATTCTAAAGGAGAGAGAGAAAAAGAGAAAGGTTTGACCAATTTTCACTTCTGGTTTAATTTTAGGAGTACAGAAAGCACAGAAATCCAAAATCTCACACCAGAATCATTAAAAATCTGATATTCTCAGATAATACTCCCTATTGTCAATTAATGTCCCTTATGGGAATAGTACTCCAGTTTAAAATACTTGACATGCAATTGTTGCCAAAATGTCTTCTAATGTGCCTAATATTTGGGTGAGAATTGAAAAGGGGCACACTTGGTAGTTAGTAATGAATACTTTTTTGTGTGTTGCCATCATTTGCGATTTCTATTTGCACTTTCTTTCACGCTCCCACTCTGTATTTGTTCACCAGCTTTCAGCATTTAGAGTTGGTGTATCTTTTGCAATCAGATGTAATATTGCTATTTTCACAGGAACATGAAGTCAAGCAGTGTTGTTAAAAGGAAGAAGCAGCTTGTGGCAGTAATGTCACAACTGTGAAAACATCACATTACTAATATTACTTAGCTCTTCATTAGTCTGATTTAATCAGTTAGCTTGTTTTTTTTTTTTTTTTTTTCCTGCCACTTGATACATCTTGTGTGACTCTGTAGTGTCTCTGAAGTATAGTTCTCCAATAAACAAAGATCGATTAGTTCATCTCCCTCAAATTTCAGATAGGGAAGTCCTCTCCTAGAGATAAATGTAAAGTTTTTGCCCAAAACTCATGATGACATATAAAGTATGTCCATGTCTTAAAAAAAAAAAAAGAAAAATGAGACTGGGTAGTGACTCAGTGGCAGAGTGCTTGTCTAGCATGTGTGAGGCACTGGGTTCAATTCTCAGCACCACATAAAAATAAAAACAAAAAAGATATTGTGTAAATATCTTTTAAAAATAAAAGTAAATAAATTTTAAAAATAAACAAAAAACAAAATGAAAAACAGATATCCTGATTTCAGTCTGCCAACTCATATGACACAATATAAAGTAGCTTGCATTTTTGAAGTCTCTATACCGCCAACTAATTTGTTGTAAAATTAAAAATTCATTTCAAAAAAGAAATCATTTTAAACCAATTTTTTTGTTTCGAATTGTGGCCCAAACACCTATGTATCTTATTTCTTTCACTCTTCTTAGGAAAAAAATAATTCAAATATCAATTATAAGAGAAATATACATGACTTACTTCACAATTATGTTATCATAGAACATGAGCTCATATAAGTATATAAAATATGATATAAGTATAAAATAGACTACTAATTTTGATCAATCTAATTTATTCTAGTTATAAGTTAGTATGCATGTAGGTGTGTAGCAGAATACACATTATTTAAGACACACACAAAAGTATCATAGACACTTACTTGAAAATTGCAGTTTAAGAACATGATATTTTACAAGCATTAACCTGTTAGCTCTCCAGTGAGTAGATACTTGTATATGTAGAAGGAAATGAGAGGGAGGGGGGTATGAAAAATGGTGGAATGAGACGGACATCATTACCCTATGTACATGTATGATTACACGAATGGTATGAATCTACATGGTGTACAACCATAGAAACGAAATGGTGTACCACATTTGTATACAATGAATCAAAATGCAGTCTATAAAAAATAAAAATAAACAAATAAATAATTCTAAAAAGAAGAATAATGGTAATGGAATTATGTATACTCTGTCAGTATTTTATTCAGTTTTCATTGCTGTGACCAAAGACCTGACAAGAACAACATGAAAGAGGAAAAGATTATTTTGGCTCACATTTTCAGAGGTTTGGTTTGTAAACAGTCAACTGAATATCTCTGGGCCCCAGATGAGGAAGAACATCATGGTAGAAGGGTGTGGTGGAGGAAAGCAGCTCAGAACCATGGTAACTGGGAAGCAGAGAGAGAGTTCTGATCACCAGGACACAATATGCACAATATGTTCCCTCAAAGCATTCCTGCAGTGACCTACCTCCCTCAGTCACATCCTACTTGCCTACGGTTTTCCTCCAAGTTAATCCACATTAGGTTAAGGGTCTCACAACCTAATCATTTAACTTCGGAGCTTTCTTGTATTGTTTCACACTTGAGCTTTTGGAGGACACCACATGTCCAAACCATACTAGCTAGTAAGAATAGAAAGATGTATTAATTTGGTGGTTTATCAGAAGGGCATTTGATGTCCTCTTATGGACCTTTACACATGTATTTTTTTTTTTTTTTCTGATAGTTCATGGAAAACACTAAGACTTCTGAAGAGTTTATTAAATGAAAGGCAGATTCTATGTCTGCTGTCTGCTATATCATAGTCTCTGGAGCTATATCTAGACATCTGCCTAATTTTAAAGGACTTATTCTGTGTATTTATTTTAGTGTCATGACATTTGACTATAAACCTTTCAATTAAAAACAAAGACACAAGAAATAAATACATTGAAGTTAAACACAACCTAAAGTATTACATTCATTTAATTTCTTTTTAGACTCTTAAATAGATCATAAGACAATGGGAGAAATGAGCTGAAAGTCTATAACCATATATAGAACAACTGCATTTGATTCCATCCTTTCTCTCTGCTCTTTCAAGTACTGCCTGGGCATTCACCCATCTTTGTCTTTGGTACCAGGTTCTGCTACCTGAATTGAAATGGTAATAAGGATGATATTTTCAGTGTGTGAATTTATGGACTTTCTCCTCAATTTCACCCAACCCCTGATTTTTCCCATTTATTGTAATGGTTGGATAGCCATTCTGCAACTTACATCCAGAATCTCAGAGCTCATGTTCTTTGTCTCCTTTCTTGATCCAATCTTTCTTTCAAAAGAAACATTGCTTTAATTGTGTCATCTATAACAACCTCTACATGTGATTGGTGAAATAAAAATAGGTAGAATAGTCCAATATTATAAAATGAACATCAATAACCATTATTACATAAAATGTATTAAAATACTCCCTAATTGCCATTCACATATTCAAGAAAGTCCATTAAGGAAATTCTTTCCGATTATTCCATACTGTGAGATACATAGCCTACTTGAATTCACTTGTTTTTATATACCTAAAAATATATTCATCAAAACATTCTTCATCCTTTAAGTTAGTAACCTTCTTATATGATCTCTCTCACTATTTTTTTATATTACTCCACGCAGAAGGAAGCTAGATTCATCTCTAGTTTTTTTTTCTGATACTGGAAGCATCTGTACTTTGAACAAACCCCATGTCACTTGGTTGTCTTAGGTCTTTAGCCAGTGTTCAAAATACACTTCAGCACTAGTAAACTCAGAATGGAGGAAGAAATTCTCCTTTCACTCTTCCTTTTTATTTTCCTGAAACATACAATTTGTCTTTTGTGTTTTCCCCTGGATACTGCCTCTACACCTATTTTTTCTTAATGAAACAACATTATCTAACATATCTGAATTTTTAAGATATAAATAATGGATACATTTAGGACAAATTTAAGTGAAGATTTCATTTGCCTGTTCTCTTTTACCCCATGACTCTGTGGCATATACAAAATTGTAATTACCAAAACTACATATACTTTTGTTTTTCTGGAAACAGAAAGTGAAGTTTTAAATAAAAATCATTACTGATATATGATTTAGTTTACACAATTTTTTCTATTTTTATATTTTAGCCAATACTCCACTTTAAGGGATGGAAGAATAACTCAGTAAAGTTAAATGTCTTGTAGTCATTCTCTGGAGTTGTATAATGTGAGTGACAAGTGACCATTTTGCTATGGAATTGAGAAACTGGCAAATCATTGAAATTGGGAAGTGATAATTTTACTAACAACATCTGAGCACACAGTTTATTACTCCAGCATGACGATCAGAAAGATTTGTACATTTCTTGTGCCAAGATTTAACATTTCGAGAAGGAAAAATTTTCTTCTAAACAACATCTCATAATGAAATACATTGTTAAGGAACTGTGTTGGGCATTTTAAAAGCACAGAGTTTTTATTTTCATTTTGCCATTTCTTAAAAAAAAAAAAAAAACAAGAAAGTTGATGTAGACAAGAACCAAACATCAAAACATAAGAGTAAAAGGAAGAGTTTTTTTGTGGATAATCATAATTTGAAAAGAGAATTCAACAATTTTCTAGTCTACCTTAGGAAATACTGCAGCTGTTTAAATATCATTGCATTTAAAGTTCAAAACCCTGACAGTTACAGTTGTTCCTTATTTATTTTATTTGAATGAGTCTCTCTTGTTAACTAAAATGAAAGCAAAACATAGTAGACACCTCATTTTATCTTATTTGAACTTTAATGAAACTTATGTTTCTCTAGTGCAAACTGTTTTTGAAAAAAAAAATTGTTGCCAATTATCTAGATAGAAGAGTTGTCATTGATGCAAGAATAAAATTATTCCCATTAAAGATATTCATGTAATAACTTTCAATCAACACTAAGCATTTACATTCTGATATGTATTTTAAAAAAAATTTATTTGAATTCAAATTAGGTAGGGTTGATAGTGCTGTGATAATATTTTATTTGAATTATTTGTATGTATTACAATATGCTTCCATGATTGTTTGAAGACATTTTTTAAAAAATTTGGATGGGTAGTAATTTTGTCCAAAATGTTCAATATGGTAACATGGAAAACAAAAGTGACAAAAGTTTATAGGATATCATTTGAAATGGATATGTATGGACCTAAGAAACAGAAGTTATAAGTTTTGATCCCAACTGCGAGAAAATAATTTCCCAACACTTCCCTTTGCTGTGAAAATGGGGAGTCCAAAAGAGAACCAATATATATTAGATGTAATTCTAAAAATACTTTTTATTTATATGGCCAATTAGTTCTCTAATTTTAAGTTCAAATTCAAATTTATTTCCCCACCTACTCCCTATCTAAATTTAGAAATTTTAAATTATCAATGCTTACTCAGAGATCAATGTTTGCTAAAGTTGTCACTCTCACAAATATATTTTTCATTTTTCAATTTAATTAATAATGCAATGTGTCAGTTTTTACTTCAAAATAAACCACCCCAGTATTTAGCAAAAACAACTTTCTTTGAGGTGACATTCTGGGGGTTAGCCAGTTGGGTTGGCCTCAACAGGGTGACTCTTCTGCTAGTTTCTTGGATGGGCTCACTAATGAGTCTGGGATGAGGTCCCAGGTCAGTGGGGGCTGATTGGTCTAGGATGTGCTCTTCTGGGATGGCTTTTCCTGCTCCACATGATCTCATTGACATTGACCAGCAGGCTAGTCCATGCACATTTATTTGACATCTGGGCTCTCAAGAACATCAAGAGTAGAAACTGTGAAATGACACACACAACCCAATATGTACAATTAGTACTTGCTAACAAAAATATAATAAATATACATGTATAAGTAAATACAACAAAATGTGTCAGTAATGACATTATGCTAGTTTAGAACTTGTCAAAGCAACTGCCCTTAATTGGAATAGATACACTGAAGCCAATTTGAAAAATGTCCCCAACAGTTATTAACGTATTGTTATGCATGTTAAATGTCACCATGATTCAGTGTTGGTAAGTGGTTTTTTTAAGTTTTGATTCTTTTGTGTATCTGTGTTTTGCAAAATTTAGAGGGTGAATCTAGTTTCAGCTGAAGTAGCTTTGCCGTAATAAATGATTGCTACCTTGAAAGCCTGTCATACCTTTGTTAGCTACCCCAAACAATAGCAAGCTTCAACTTCCTTTATATATTCTATGTAATTTAAGTTCATTTTTTGTTCATCATTGTTCAGAAGCCTTCATAATGCTTATTCTAATTTAATCACTTGCAATAAAGGGCAATGAAAAGTCACATAGGAGTTGAAAATTACAATCAATGAAAAGAAAATAAAAGTTTTAGAAAAGTACAATTGTTATGTTCAACTCAGTGAAGGGGCTCTCTCCAATGTATAAAATAAGTTTAGGACTCACAGATCTAACTGAACAGTTCAATATCATTCTAACCTTCTCCTGCTGCATAGAAAATTATCCAAAACTTTGTCACTGTAAACAAAATTCTCAGTACTACTTTTCACATGTTTGCAGATTGACTGGAATCAGATGAAAACATAGGAGATATTTTTGTAGCCATATCTTAACAGTAAATTATGCCATAGTCATTAACACCATTTCCCCAATAAGGAAAATAATTCTCAGATTACATACACTATTCAGTATACTACAGGCACTGGATAGCAAAAGTTGTGGCTCTAACAAAGGTTCTTCAGTTCTAGTGGATGTTCTTGATGTTCTTGAGAGCCTAGATGTCAAAATTTTTTGTTTGGTTTTCTTTTTTTTTTTTTAAAGAAGTTTCAGAGCTGCTATTTAAAACACTCTCACACACACATGCACACGCACTACTATACACACATGTATTTGATTAAAAATCATTCTGGAAATCTTATCTTTAAGACATAGTTGTTAGAAGTCTACTGTACAAATGTCCATGTAATTCCCCCTATGAATATTAAGTAATAAATCGCTTTGGGTGCAACATAATCAGAAAGAAAATTTAAGGTGTTATTTTGATCATAACTGTGCCTTGATGAGATAAAAAGATTAGTCACAACCTGTCTTTAAAAATCAAGAAAGAACAAGGATATAGAGGTCAGGTGTCTTAATCCATTAAAATATATTCAATTTTATGACATTTACCAATAATGTTTTGGACATCTTAATTGGCTTAAGAAGGACATAGAGACATGCACAATCAGAAAAATGCTCTGTTAAAGTAGATAATTTCATTAAATATTTTACATATATTTTTAAGATAGATGGGTCATTTTTATTAGCAAACAAAGATATGTTTATTTTTTCACCAAAATGGTCATAACATTCCCTTCAGCTTGACTAAACTTTCTACAGACTTCTACCTGAGTAGAGGGTCTTAGTCTCCCTTTTCTTAGAGTTTTTACCTTCGAAAGCTTGCTGTTGTAGTTTTTTTCTCTTCCTCTTAGAGCTGAAAATCATGTAACCCACTAATATCTTTCTAAAAGACCTGGGAACCATACTTTAAACCCTAATCAAGAAATACACATATACAATAGACACCATTCCATCATACAAAAGAAGGAAATTCTGTCATTTGCAACAACATGGAGAGAACTGAACATTGTTACATTCAATGATAGAAGCCAGGCTCAGGAAGACAAGTACTGCATGACCTCACTCATGTGTGAAATCTAAAAACATTGATCACATAGAAGTTGAAAGCAGAATGGTGGTTATATGGGAAAAAGTGAGGAGGATGGTGTGGGTAAAAGTTGGTCAGTGGAGACTAAGATACGGGTAGGACTAAAGAGATCGGTTGTACTAGTGCACATTACAGTAAGAATACATGACAATAATGTACTACTGTACTTTCTAAAAGATGCAAGAAAGGATTTTGAAAGCTTACACCATAAAGTAGTGATTAAGGCTTAAGAGGTAAATAAGCTTAACTTGAATTAAACATTATGCAATCGTGAATTGAAACATTAGGTGGTATCCCACTCACATGTATGTTATTTAGGCTTTTGTGTATCAGTTCATCTTTTTAAAGGAAATAAAAGGTAGTACCCTGGCATTTTTTCTTTCAGAGGAGTTGCACTCAATTTTTTCTTGTATTGTCAGTCTCTTACCGAATATAAGCCTTCCTCTCTGTTTAGCTCCATCAGAAGCAATTTTTCTTTGATGTTTGAAGAAAAAAAGTTTGATATTTGTTAGATATAAATTCAATTAACAAATTATCATCATGGATTTCCCTTTGACATCTGTAATTAGAGTCCAAGGAGCTTGATGTTAGCCTTCTTCTTTGATTTCAAACACAAACACTTTAAAAGTATGAAATAAAGTTTATCATTCACAAGGTACACTACGAAAAGATTTTTCCATATGATAGGTTCAGTTTCAAGACTCAGGCCTAAGATGAAAATCAGGGCAGAATCAGAAAGCCTCTGTGTGCTGGGATTCCTCAATGGTTGGGGACTGGAGATGGAAGAGATGATACACGCACAGTAGGGGTCATCGAGTGGGACCCCCATCAGTTTGAAAGAACCAATCCTGCACAATGCTTATCCTACCTTCTTCACACTATGTGAGGCAGGCAGGGAAGAAATGTGGAAATGGGCTTCATCTCTTCTTTGAAAGAACAACAAAAGCCAGGATGTAGCTCAGTGGTAGAAGTAGAGAACTTCTAGCATACTTGTTACCCTGGATTTGATATCCAGTACTGTCAATAAATAAATAAATGAATAAATAAATGAAAATAAAGAAATAAAACAAGAATAAATGTGGAAGAAGTTATGCTATTTAAAAAAATGTTCAATGTGGAAGAGTTAAGTAAAACAGGATTTGAATTGTGAAGTTGAGTCACCTGCGTAGGTCTTTCAAGGATGAGAGTGGTCTGGAGCCTGGGAGAAGAAGAGAATTTGAGGATGATTAAAAGTGTAACTTAACTGTTGATACATAGGATTATAATTCTTAAAATACTCATAAAACCACAAATTAAACCTATAAATAGATAATGTTTAAGATCCATGTATCTAATAACTTTAATTATGTGTGCTGCTATTTCAGAGAAGTAACAAAAAAAGCTTGTATATTATAAATAAGGCTTGAAGACTTGGCAAATGGCTAGTGCTATTACCAATGTGATGATTATGAAAAGATCACAATGGTTCAATTTATCAACAACATTTTTTTATTTATGAAAAGTTTAGTAACATTTACACTATTAAACAAAACTGAAGAAAAATTATATTTAAAGAGTTTATACATTTTGCAGGTGACCACAGAGAGGACGTGATTGACAAATGAACTTTTTTTTTTTTCATTTTGTTTAATAAAAATTGATTGTGCTTTTTAGAGCTTCATGCATCACTCTAATGCAGGAGCTTAGGAGGAATTTCTTGGTAAGTCCTATTTTTAGCCACTTACGGCCTTCACAAATGCATTAGCTTGAAATTCATCATCATTTTTCTCCTCTTTCCTAAATGAGGATTTTTCAATGAATATTTGGTCAAATTCCATTCTCCATTTCTGAGTTACTGAAGCAATAAAATTAGATATTTTTCACCTGCATGTGTTTCAGGTGCAATTTAGGGTATTTTTCTGGTGAAGGTCACTGAAAAAAAAATAGAGAAAGTGTAGTTCCAACGTGGAAAGATTTGTTTATTTGTTTGTTTGATTTTTAACATTTTTAATATATACTACACTTTGGATTGCATAGTAAACACTAAATTAAAATAAACATAAAACCCTATCATTTCTATGAATTCTATTTGGCAGTAGTATTTCTTGGCCTAGTTCTCAATTGTATTTTCTTTACACCTATTCCTTTTAGGATACTGACAACTTTTTTCTTATAGAAGTTCTCTAGTATGAAATGGAGTTTATTATGTTTCATTATAATTTAAAAGAAAATTGTTTCAATACTGTATTGGTTGTCATTTAAACTACCTTACAGGTGATATTCTATGTTAAAATAAATTGTTTATCTAAGTTTTATAATTTTTTATGTGTGTTAAAGTATTGTAAAAGAAAAAAATCACATGATTTTATCTGGAATTCACTCCTTGTTCCCTTAGTAGATTGAATCATGAAAACATTTTTTACCTTCATGCATAACTTTTATTTTCATGATTCAAAAAATGCTTATTTTTAAGGTAAATGAATGGCAGTTATCTATAAAATCAATAAAATGATAAAGTAAAATACAATGAAAAAATAAAGATCCTCTAAAATTCTGCCAATTCACTCACTGGTGTTTTTTAATCGATTCTTGATTCAAAAATCATATCAATTGTTTAAAACATAAACTGCCTTAAAATTAATCAGAATTATTCCAGGAATAAAACTGGCTTTGAATCTTATGAAAATGGCTCAAGTTTCTCATCATAAATAACTACATCTGTAATAATCCTATTTCCAAAGAAGGTCACTTACTGAGATACTAAGATTAGGACATCAACATATGCATTATATAGAAACAAAATTCAGCTCTTAACAGGGACTTTCCCTTAGATTTAGACCTCTTGTTTTTGAAGCTTCAGCATAAGTGGACTTCACTGAGATAAAACAATGGAAAATAATATGCTAGAATAGGAGATGATCCTGAGAAGTGTGAATCAATGAGAGTTTATATAAAAAATGGTTGAGGAGACATTAGAACTAAAGTATCAATGGTGTCCAAAGATGCAGAAAAAGCATTTGATAAAATACAGCATCCCTTCATGCTCAAAACACTAGAAAAAATTGGGGTAATGGGAACATTCCTAAACATTATAAAGGCCATCTACGCTAAGCCCATGGCTAATATCATTCTAAATGGTGAAAAACTGAAAGCGTTCCCCCTAAAAACTGGAACAAGGCAGGGATGCCCTCTTTCACCGCTTCTATTCAACATCGTCCTTGAGACTCTAGCCAGAGCAATCAGACAAACCAAAGAAATTAAAGGGATACGAATAGGAAAAGAAGAACTCAAACTATCCCTGTTCGCTGATGACATGATTATATATTTAGAGGAACCTGGAAATTCCACCAGAAAACTTTTAGAACTCATAAGTGAATTCAGTAAAGTAGCAGGTTACAAGATCAATGCTCATAAATCCAATGCATTTTTATACATAAGTGATGAATCTTCAGAAAGAGAAATTAGGAAAACTACTCCATTCACAATAGCATCGAAAAAAATAAAATACTTGGGAATCAATCTCACAAAAGAGGTGAAAGACCTCTACAATG
Source organism: Sciurus carolinensis (assembly GCF_902686445.1). Lineage (NCBI taxonomy): Eukaryota > Metazoa > Chordata > Mammalia > Rodentia > Sciuridae > Sciurus > Sciurus carolinensis. The sequence continues at coordinate 39,172,159 of NC_062223.1, forward strand.
AGAACTACAGAACACTAAAGAAAGAAATTCAAGAAAACCTTAGAAGATGGAAAGATCTCCCATGTTCCTGGATAGGCAGAATTAATATCGTCAAAATGGCTATACTACCTAAAGTTCTATACAGATTCAATGCAATTCCAATTAAAATCCCAATGATGTACCTCGCAGAAATAGAGCAAGCAATTATGAAATTCATCTGGAAGAATAAAAAACCTAGAATAGCTAAAGCAATCCTCAGTAGCAAGAACGAAGCAGGGGGTATTGCAATACCAGATCTTCAACTCTACTACAAAGCAATAGTAACAAAAACGGCATGGTATTGGTACCAAAATAGACAGGTAGATCAATGGTACAGAATAGAGGACATGGACACAAACCCAAATAAATACAATTTTCTCATACTAGACAAAGGTTCCAACAATATGCAATGGAGAAAAGATAGCCTCTTCAACAAATGGTGCTGGGAAAACTGGAAAACTATATGCAATAGAATGAAACTAAACCCCTATCTCTCACCCTACACAAAACTCAACTCAAAATGGATCAAGGACCTCGGAATCAGACCAGAGACCCTGCATCTTATAGAAGAAAAAGTAGGTCCAAATCTTCAACTTGTTGGCTCAGGATCAGATTTCCTTAACAGGACTCCCATAGCACAAGAAATAAAAGCAAGAATAAACAACTGGGATAGATTCAAACTAAAAAGCTTTCTCTCAGCAAAGGAAACTATCAGAAATGTGAAGAGAGAGCCTACAGAGTGGGAGAATATCTTTGCCAACCATACCTCAGATAGAGCGCTAATTTCCAGAATCTATAAAGAACTCAAAAAACTCTACACGAAGAATACAAATAATCCAATCAACAAATGGGCTAAGGAAATGAACAGACACTTCACAGAAGAAGATGTACAAGTAATCACCAGATATATGAAAAAATGTTCAACATCCCTAGTAATAAGGGAAATGCAAATCAAAACCACCCTAAGATTTCATCTCACCCCAATTAGAATGGCGATTGTCAAGAACACAAGCAACAATAGGTGTTGGCGAGGATGTGGTGAAAAAGGAACACTCATACATTGCTGGTGGGGTTGCAAATTAGTGCAACCACTCTGGAAAGCAGTGTGGAGATTCCTCAGAAAGCTTGGAATGGAAACACCATTTGACCCAGCTATCCCACTCCTTGGCCTATACCCAAAGGACTTAAAATCAGCATACTACAGAGATACAGCCACATCAATGTTCATTGCTGCTCAATTCACCATAGCCAGATTGTGGAACCAACCTAGATGCCCTTCAGTTGATGAATGGATAAAGAAACTGTGGCATATTTATACAATGGAATATTACTCCGCAATGAAGAATGATAAAATTATGGCATTTGTAGGCAAATGGTCGAAATTGGAGAATATCATGCTAAGTGAGATAAGCCAATCTCAAAAAACTAAAGGACAAATGATCTCGCTGATAAGCGGATGAGGACATATAATGGGGGGTGGGAGGGGCTAGCATTAGGTTTAGGGTTAGGTTTAGAGTTAGGCTAAGGAGAGCAGTAAGAATGAAGGAAAGAAGGACTGTGTAGAGGGAAAAGAGGGGTGGGAGGGGTGGGAGGGGTGGGAGGGGTGGGGGGGAGGGGAAAAATATAATAAACATCATTACCCTATGTAAACGTAAAAAAAATAAATAAATTAAAAAAAAAAAAAAAAATGGTGTCCAAGCAGCTTGACATTGATACTTGTCCTATTGCTGTAGGTCAATTTTTGAGATTTGTAATACTTGATAATCTTGCAGTTATTCTGTAAGATTCTTTTTCATGACGAGTCTGTGGGGAAAGGCATTATTAACATACGCTAATTTGTAAAACACATACAGAGAAATTTGATTTCTTTTGATCATTTTTTAAAAAACAGTTTTTGAATAGTTACTGATGATAAGAGTTTTGGGGTCACCTTGAGTTTTAGTTTGATAATTGATTTATATTGATGGATAACATACACTTTGTATTGCATTAGAGTGCTGTTTAATATATGCTATTCATACTTTGTAACTAATCTGATTTAAGTAGAAGTGGAAGGTAGAGAACAGGTAGTACACAGAGGGAATTCAAAAAAAATTATAAAATGTAAAAAGAAAAAAGTGGAGAGGACAAAAATGGAAGAAATAATAAATAATAACCAAGAAATCCCAAGATCTGAACATTTTATTTTTCTGTGAAGCATCATGTGCTTCAAGTATTATGATCACATAAGATTCCCTTATAAAGAACTTCATTGTCATTTTTTTTTCCATTCAGAGCTACCATACCTGTAAAAGTGAGTAGATGTTCTAATTACTCTCATTATAAAATGATATCAACATACATTTCATATTTCGTCAGCCTCAAAATCTTTCTGCAGTTATGTGGGAGTAAAAATAAGAACTATTTTGCTAGTTGTAATTTCCATGTCTATGCATTCTGCACTCATTTCCCCAGGTAATTAGTATCATGGAATGTCGCCGAGTTGGCATATTATCCTCCCTGAGCACTCCAGGTAATAATTGAAATTCAGGATAGGTACTCTATTACAAAGCTCATTGATAAAGTTAATTAATGTAAGCCAAGTTAATTCAGGGCTGGTGTATGAAACAGGAAGTTCTCCCTACTTCCATTTTATTATCCCTTATTGTGTGTGCATAGGCAAATGACTTTTGATGGCTGAATTCTTTTCTTCATCCTTATATTACATTGCTTATACTGGACTATAAGTATACTGGACTAAGCTGTTGTTATGCCTTTTATTTTTATTTCTGAGACCAATCACCAAATCACACATTTTGCTTGTTCTAAAATTCTGGACACTCTCATTTAGTGAAGTCCCCATAGAAACAAGTACATCCTTTTATTTCATGGATAGTTGTTGTATTTTGAGAGATGCTTTCTGGATTCCTGATTGTACTTCTTTTCTACTACTTTTATGTAATGATTCTCAAAGTTTTTAAATCCTCTGAGTCCTCTAAAACCCTTACATTTTTGTAAGATGCTTGAAAAGACACTAGTTATTTGATACCTCTTAATCTTTATGTCTTTTTTTGACGTCTAATTCAGCATTTTCATGGTTTCAGGTCTCTGGAGTTATGGCTTTTTCTTTTCCCCCCAACGCATTTTATTTTTCTTTGTGCCCCCTTGTCTTTACTTACCTTATGGTCTGCCTTGGCCATTTTATCTCAATGTTCCATACACATGAGATTAGCATAACAATAAATGATCTCACTTGCCCTAAAAAATAATTAGCATCCAATAAAATTTGATGGCTTTCATGTGAAGTATTTCCCCTAAGCAATCCTTGAGCTCCTTTCTCTGAGGTATTTTCTGTCATGTATGATCATAGATTTTCTTTGGTTACTTACTATAAATTTATATTAAGTTTCCTTTGCCCTATAACTGAAAACCATACTGCTATATGTCACAATCTACCACCATGAGTTTCATTCTGCAGAACTGAGTATAAAAATAGTCCACCAGGAAAGAGAGAGAAGAAATTCTAAGACACATAAGCTAATATTTGGAAGTAAACATCATCTCCAAAATTTCTCTCATTCACTTGTGCCCCTATCACTGTTCTTCTGAAGAAGCATAATAGAAAAATAGCAAAACAGTCAAACTGAGATCAAGGACGGTTGCATAGCACAGCAGCCGGGTTTCTGTAATTATTTGACTGTCATTTACATTTCTCACTAGCTTCAGGAGTTAATTAATTGGTCAAGTTCTAGAAATATGCAGCTGTTTAGCCCACAATGCTAGTGCTAATCCCCCTCTATCTTGTTTAACCTCTTGAAGTATCTTCTTCTTTTTATTTTTTAAAAACTATTATGTGAAACTATTATGTGAAACTATTATAATTAAGATGGTAGTATATTTGTTCTGAGGTTTCTTTTATATATGCTTAAGGTTTTTCTCCTCAAATAAAAACTACTATTATGATTATGTCAAATTGTTATTTATCAAATCTTCAATTCCATTTTATACCTCTACCTGGTCTGTAAAATTATGCCTTGTGACACCAGTTATATTTGGAAGTTATTTCTACAGCCATAAAAGTGAGCAATCCAGAGAATGATTTAGTTGTTTTATTTGGAGTAGCAAGGTGGTGGGTAGTCAGCTCAAAAATACAAACCACATCATATTCCTAGAAGCAATTATATCAGTTATTTCAGTTTTGAAAATACAATCTTAGTACTAAAAATGTAAAGTATAATTATTTCTTGTTTAATTTTAAAAATTTTATTTACATAAATGAATTAATCATCTATCTACTGTGTGAATTTAAAAATTAACTTTTGATAAAACATAAAAATTTTTTTATATTTAAACACTCTTTGCATCTACTTCCCATTTTCTAAATAACCATTGCTTTTGTCCTCTATAAAAAATTATTCCATTCATTTCTTGTAGTCTTTCACTGACTTTAATTAATTAATTTTTTATGGTGCACATTAGTTGCACAAAGCAGCGTGTTCATATATGCTTATAATATCATCTGATCAATTTTTAAACTCTCAATAGCTTTACTTACCATCCCTTTGTCCCTCCTTCTCATCCTCTTCTCTGAACCCAATGGTCTCCCTTCTAAATTTCATGACATCCTTTTTTTTTTTTTTTCCTCTTTTTCCCTCGAGAAATTTTTTCCACCTATGAGAGACTACATAGGACACTGTCTTTAATTTTGCAGTTCTTCCATATCCACCACTATGACTCTAAGCCCCAGGAGAATATTTTTTTTCTCCCTTTCTAGTTTTAATAATATGGTATCTAAAAGGAAACTTTCTGAAGCTCTGAGATGTAGGGAGTAATTTTGAGGTCTGTCTCCATATACAGATAGATGACCCCTGATTACCATGGTTCAACTAATGAGATTTTGGACTTTATAACAGCACAAAAGTAGTATAATTTTAGTAGAAACGTGTAGATGTTCAGATACGGAGTTTGCGGAGGGTAAGGACGAACAACGCCTACCTTACCTTGCCCCCGCTTACTCAGGCGTCAGAGATTGAGCTCTGCAGGCACAAATCTTAATTTTATTTAGGGTTGTACAGGACATATATAGGCACAATATCCAGTCAGGTTAAAACACTTGGTAAAGTATAACAGAGTCAGCCTATAGGTGAACCATACATGGAGGTAGTAGTAAACAAAGCATGCCTAAGCAATTCTGCCCAGCAACAGGTCTGAGTCAAAGGACTGGGGGGATGGTAAGCTCCTGCACACAGCATGAGGCAAGGCAGCAGGGCGAGCTCACATCACAGCTTGCTGGGATGCTTGACAGAACGAGGCCTCCCCTCAGTTCTTAGCTCAGCCTTAGCAGCTGCAAAGACCTTCATTCCAAGGCATGTCTTTACCATTACTTCAGTTTCTCTGTCCAGACTGTTTGGCTTACTTAGAGTATGGTGTCAATGACTGCTGTCAGATGAGCTTGAGGAATGTTTCCTACTGAAACATACTTTGTTCCCTACTGAACATATTTGTTCCTGGGTTACAAATATGACGTATGAATTTCTCTTGCCATGCTGGGCAGCAGCAGCCAAGGTAGTTCCAGCCAGGCTCATAATGATGTAGGAAAACAATGGTCCTCCACAGTATTTTGTGCTGCTAAAAGATACCACTCCATAGTTGAGGTATATTGAATGCAGTTTTTACTTAAATATTTCCAATTTGTGTTGGGTTCATCTGGATTTAAACCTCTGATATTTCAAGGAGTATCTGTATCCTCTTAGATAACCTATAGAAATAGAATTTTATTACTGGTGTTGGTTATAATATGTATCTCTTTTTATCTCTTTCCCACAATGGTGAATTAGGGTGAAAGTCAAGCATTTACTGTAGAAAAATATTTTTAGAAAGATCAAAGGAGGTCTGTCCTGAATAAGATAGTCACAATTAGATACGATAATGCATGTAATATGTTAAGAAGTTTTCTCATTGAGTTCAATGATACTCCTTTTTTTAAGAAAGAAAAATATCTAAATCCAAGTGACAAGAACATTAGTCAGTAACAAATGTGAAGTAGTTTCTATTGGCAGGGATTCAGGAAATGGGTGCCAATGTTTCTTAACCTTGATTGTAATGAAAAAGATAAATAATCACACAAAAATCTTAACAGAAGGAATAGCATATTGTATGCATCCAATCCGTATGGCATAAGATACAATTATTTGCCAAAATCATAAACTTCGAAGATCAGATCTTTAGATTATAAGATATTATTAGTGATCTTCCTGTAATACATTTATGGCAGAGACTTCTCAATATATAATTTTATACTATGCTTGCAAAATGAAAAGTTGTTCCTTGGGATAAAACCTAAGAATAAGTGATTACTAAGAAATGTTATATACAAGATAAAAGATTTTTTTCTTATTAGTTGCACCCATAATTCACCTAAAAACCATAAGCAAGAAGAAAAGACATATCATGCTCCCATAGTCCATAGGAAATCACTGCTAATGCTTCTGTACAGTTTATTTAATTATTATTAACATAAAACTTTTTTCATTCACGCTGTGAAATGATAACTATATTTTATGTTTTAAAACATTATAGACACTTATTTATTAACAATAATGATTTTGGATCAATCATCTTTAAATGGGTTTCTATATTATAATTTAATGAACTATTCTTCTATTATAAGACAATCATGGTTTCCTTATTATTATTATGTTACCTCCCCCAAATACAGTTTGCATAGAAAGATTTTTCTTTTTAGATATAGAGTAATAGTTTACTTTTTGTTTAACAAGTTTTATAGTCAAATTTTAAAAGTTATGGGTTTCCAAACTGTTATCCCAATTATTATACTAATTTGTCTTCCCATCAATTATTCACTGATGAGCACATTAGAGTTTCATTTTTTCTTTGCAAAGTTACCAGCAAAACCTTGTATACTGAATTTTAATTTTATTGTGCTTTATTATTGGTATGATTTCTCATATTACAATTTGTAAACCTTTTATTGAATAATAGTTACTCCTTTTTTCACATGTGTCTTAAAATTTTTCCCATAATTTTTCCTATTTTTAAAATTTAGTAGCACTCTTCTAGATATATAATTACTCAGCTCCATGTTTCTAAGGTTTTACTTTATGTTGTACTCACTTTATCTACCTAGAATTAATTTTCAATATGGCATAAAGTTTAATATTTTAAACAATTATCTGTCAAATACCTGTTTTCATCACATATTTGAAAGGTATATCATATACCACATTAAATTGTTTTTTGTGATAGTTTTTTGTTCATAGTTTTTTTATTTAGTCTCCATTTTCTCCATGTTTTCTTTTATGCCAACATCAATCTTCTTCCATTCTCTTAGCTTTTAAATTTTAATAAATTTAAAACCTTATTCCTCCATCCTTGCCTATAATCAAAGCAAATAATATTTTCTCCTTTCATGTCTTTTCCCCCCAACTATTATATCACATTCCTGTTGTTGAAATTGATGAATTTTATAGCTAACATTTTGCATTCATTGCACAACAATCTCTCAAGCATTGTAGGTATTTTTCAAATTAAAATTATATCAAAATTTCATAATTACATGACTGGATCTTTTCCACTTTTATCCTTCATATTCTTGAACACTATCATTTTATTTGTATTGCACATTATGAAGAAAAAGCAAGGGATAATAAAAATGTCATCCCTTGATGCACTGTTGTCATTTATGGCTAAGTAATTCTCTATGTAAATTTATTTGGTTGTGAACCTTTTAATTGTTGTATAATTTATGTACATTTATGTACATTTTTGAATTTTGCAACTTTTAACTATACATTTTAGTATAGTATAAATAATTTTCATATATAGTTACACATTTTTATCTTATTACTCTAGCAAGATTCTTAAAAGGAAACAATTTGTTAACGTTTTTGGATATTCAAGATATTCTAATTTGTACTTTCAAATTATTTTACAGTCATTTAAGCAGTCTGCCTTTCCAGCAAGGCATGAGGTTTTCTGCCTTCCCTATACTTACATACTTCAATGTCATCCACTTAAAAAGTTTTTTTAAGATATTGTATGAAAATTCATCATGCACTTTCTTTATTTTTTTATTATTATTTTATTAATTTATGGATTTCTTTCTATTATGATATAATTAAGGAATAAAGTGCCCCTTCTTTTTATTCATTAATTAAATAATTATTGAGTACGTGCTATTTGCCTGTCATTGATAATAGAGATGTGAACAGTGAAGTAAGAGAAGTGATTCCTTTGGAGCTTCTATTTAGTAGAGAGAGACACATAGGTAAATGTAAAAGTTTCAGTTAAAACACGATTTCAGTTAGAAGACAGTATTCTGAAGGAGCTACACTTGACAAGACTGATGGAGGGTGCCCTCTCGGGGCCCTTTTAGAAAATGATCAGAGACTAAAAGGCAACTTAATTCCACTGATTCAATGAACCGTGCAGTCTTTCTCAAGCCAAGGGAAGACAGGTGCTATTAAAATGGCATGTTCATAAGAAACCTGCCTTCAAATCCAATTCAGATACTGAACTTATTGAAGATTTTTATTAATGATTATTAGCTTGGTCTCTGCAATCTAGTAGACCTGGATTTAATTCTTAATTTCTCTGATCCACAAGTTTCTAATCTTCAAAATGTGAATAATGTGTATCTTCATAAGTTCCGAAATGAATTCCACAGAGAATGTGTAAAATGTCTAGTAAAGTGTTTTATTAAGTAACCTAATGTTATTATTATTATTTTCATTATTTTTAAGTACAGACAACTGATATAAAATATTTTGACTTGTAATTTAGAGTTAGAAGTCATGGATACACATCTACTCTCTGACTTATAATTGGTATAAAGTTAAGATAACTTATTAAGCTTCAGCTTATTTATAAAAAAGAAGCAATAATTATTCCTTATCTTCCATTTTATGTTTGGAACTCTGCTTGGTATCCAATTTCTTCCTACACTAAGGTCCACCCTTTCTATATCCTGGGACATTAATAAATTGTTTAAATTACTCATTTATTAAATTCCTATCCTTGATCAGAAGTTCTCAACATCAGAAGTGTCTTCTAGACATCTTAAATACTTGTGTATCCTTTACTGCTGGTGTATTACCTTTCTTCTTCCTGAGGGTGCCCTACACACCAATCAAAATTTGTCTTCTAGTCCTGGAACACTCCATATTGCTGGAAACCCTTCATGGTTCTAGGTTCTGGTTATTGCTAGACTTGTCCATTTACCCCAAGTGAATATTTTGAATCAATATTTTACCCATTGCAACCACTGAACAAATGAGACACATTGTTTATTTTTTGGTATATTCAGAAGTTATATACTAAAATTCTAAAACAGTATGCTTTTTGGAGTTACTGCTTCCTTGAAATAGATTTTTTTTGAAAAAACATTTAAAAAATGACAATTATAATGAAGTTATCACAGAAGTTCCATCTAAATGAATTTTAGCTGAAATTTCATATTTGCAAAATTAGGTTATAATTAGATATCTACCATCATTTTTCCAATTATTTCTTAGATAAAAGATTGAATAAAGCAAAGATGTATTTTCCAGAAAAAAAAATTCATTAATTACCTAAGGCAATTCAATAATAATAATAGGATATGATTGTAACAAGTCATATATTGATTGCTTAAAGGAATCTTTTTCCAGTAAATATGAAGTAGAATATGATATAAGCTTATCAATTGAGATATCATCCAGAGAGAAAATGAAGCTAATTGCCACAGCTGGCTTCATTTCAAGTGACAATGTAGTAATCAACAAGGGACAGATGAGAGAAACTTGTGACACTAGAATATTAAAGCATTTCAATAAATGATAAAACAACATTTGACTGACAGCTATTTTTAATTTGAACATAACATTACCTTTTATCCCAAGTGAAATTAGTTACATTGGTATGAAAATTTGGGGGGTTTAGTTGTCAGTTTATTGTTTAGAATAAATGACTTCTGAAAAGTATGATTACTAGAAGTTAAACTAGAAGAATCTTAGTAAAATTGTATTCAATATCAAAAGAGAGGAAGGAAGAAACAGAAACAGATAGAGATGCGTGATTTTGAATTTGCCTATATTTCCAAAGTCTTCAGTGATTCCTAATGGTTCAAATCATACTGACTTTTAAACAAATTTAGGGGCACACTGACTAATTTTTTTTTTTTTTTTCCGTATCAAGGATTGAACCAGGGTTGCTTAACCCTGAACCACATCTCCAGCCCTTTTTATGTCTTATATAGATACAGAGTCTGGCTAAATTGCTTAGGGTCTTCCTAAGTTTCTGAGGCTGGCTTTGAACTCAAAGTCCTGTCTCCCAAGACACTGGGAATATAATCATGTGCCACCATGCCAAGCTCCAACCAACTTTCTTGATGGTCACAATACAATTAGAACTTCTCACACATAGTTATTTTAGCTTAATTCCCATATGGATGCCAAACTGGATTTCCATTCATTTCTTTCTTCACTTACATTTTCATCACATTTTATCTTAGTTTTCCCTGAGTTGTGACCTTTTCCAAACTCAACATCTGACAATAAGCTGCTTTTCCTAAAAAATGAAAATGTATTTGTATCCTCATCATATTCTTGATGAGATACCTTTAGCTCTAGAGTGAATGAGATTTATTAGAATGGCTTAATTCATGTTCTTGATAATATAACATTGAAGTCTATTCTGAAATTAATACAATACTATCTGGATTACTATGTATCAGTCCAGGAAACCTATAGATCTTTAAGAAAAAAATTAAATAGGAAAAAAAAGGGGGTAGACTGTATTTAAACACTACTTATGTCCAGTTTTGGAAAGGAAACATAAGATAACGATCTAATGAAGCTGATAAAACACACAAGCACATGCACCCACTGAAATTGGAGCAATGAAAGAGACCCTGTTCAAATACCCCCAGTAGATCTGAGGAAGTACCCAAGGATACTTCAAGGACATACGTTCTATTGCCCAGTTTTACTCCAGAGCCTTCAGTTAAAACTCTTGCAATGGAGTTTCATCCATTTAGAAATCCATAGCTGGACCACTTGCTAGCAAAGAAAAGATGAACAGATTATTTAGGAAGACAGGAAAGACTTGAAAAAAACATTAGTAGAACACCAGCTGGCAGATGAGATTGTGGGTGGGGCGGGGGGAGAAGGAGAAAGACAGGTGATGGAGACAGATGGCCAAACCAGAATGGATAAAAAGTATTAATACAAGTGTGTCAGGTGCACACATCCCATAACTTACGAGCAAGTCCTGCAAGTTGGGCATGAAATCATTACCATGCAATAAAGACTACACTGCTGAGTAACTGACAGTATAAAGAGAAGCAGGGAAATATTCTCAAATATATGAAACAAAGATAAAAACATTATAAAGAAAATTAGATAAAAAGAGAAAAACTGATGCGGAAGTTCCGTCCTTACTACCATGGCCCTATCAAAAACAGGATAAATGAAATCTGATGCGCGGAGACTGTGCTTCATGCAGTGGCGTCTAAATAGATAGCTCTATCCCTTTGAGATAGGCCTTCATATTTTTCATTACTTAGAAAGGAACTGATAACAGTTTTAAACCTATGAAGGAATAGCTTGATTCTGCTTAGTTACCCAAGTTTTCAGACATTGTTATCCTCTCTCATTATGCAAATCAATTTTAGTTCCTACATTTGAGTGGAATTCTAGAGAACAGCATTATCTATGTCTTCAGGAAACAGACATTCAACAAATATTTATAAATAAATAGTCACATTTATTTATTTTTTGAGATCTGCCATGGCTAGGATTAAATGAAAAAAAATGAAAAAAAAACTGTTTTCTATTCTTTTGCAGGCACAGTTTAAAGTAAATTAAAGAAAGATTTCCATAAATAAGTAATCCATGCAACTGTGATAGAACCTATGAAGGAATATTCCAAAGTTCCATGTGAATCTATAGAAAGTTGGAGGAAGGTGTGAACCAATACCAGGTTTGGGGGACAAAATGCAGGCAGCCCTGAAAAATAACATTTGATATAAGATCTTCAGGAGAAGAAAAAACCCCACATTAGTGGCATAGTTAAGGACGGATAATGGTATTTGGGGAAGTACAATCAATGCAAAGGTCAGTGTAAAGTCCAGAAGTAAAAGACGATACCTGAAGGGGTTGTCCAGAAAACAAAGTTCTGGTTTTCCTCCTAGCAGAAGGAAGCCCAAGGAGGAATCAGTGTGTTTAGGGCACGACAGAGGTGGGATTTTAACTGAAGAGTTGAGATGAGATGAACAGATGGGGAAAGGAGCGTGGTATGACATGGACTGTGAATAGTTTGTCAGAAAGAACAAAATTGGACACAACAATGAGTAAAACACGAATTTAGTCCGCTTAAAAATATAAGGGCAGCTGGGTGGCACACTGCTATAGTCCCAGTGGCTCAGGAGGCTGAGGAAGGAGGATTGCAAGTTAAAAGACAGTCCCAGCTGTTTGTCGAGGCCCTAGGCAACTTAGTGAGACCCTGTCTCTAAATAAAATATAAAAGGGGCTGCAGATGTGGCTCGGTGGTTAAGTACCCCTGGATTAAATCACCAGTACCAAAGAAAGAAACAACAAAAAAAAAAATGTATAAGGGCATCTGTGTGCTGTGGTCCACACCAGAGACTCAGAAGCCTAGGGAAGAAGGATGTCAAGTTAGAGACCAGACTCAGTAACTTAGCCAGACCATAACAAAATTAATTTTTGTTTACTCTGGGAATATGCCTCTGGGTTCAATCTCCACTACCAGAAAAAAAAAAAAAAAGTGTTTGACCATTTATTTGACTCAGAGCATTAAGAGAAGAAATCTCTGGAGTGGTCAAGACTTTTTGCTTGTGAATAGCATTTTCTACAATAAAAAATGTCTGATAGGGACAGGGGTAGTGACTCAGTGGTAGAGTGCTTGCCTGGCATGTGTGAGGACCTGGGTTTCATTCTCAGCACTACATATAAATAAATAAATAGAAGTCCATTGACAACTTAAAAAACATTAAAAAATCATGTCTGATAACAAAGGATGTGTTTTACCTGTAATTCAAATTCAATTGATTTCTTATGTATTAAGTACTGTCCAAATTAAGGCCATTCTGCTTGAAATTTACCTCATTCTTTCCTGCAATGTGCTGCTAGGGAGAGCTTGACACAGTCCACAACATTCACATGCTACTGATGGTAAAGGTAGATGTGTAATTGTGTACCAACCTCTTGAGATACAAAGAATGCAAAAGGATACCTAACATAAATGAACAGCTTAAAAATTATAAAAGAATGCTCAAGTTATCCTTTAAGATAAAAAGAAAAAGTTCTCAAATTGTCCTCCCTTGCTCCTTCTTAATTTCTTCTTTTTTCTTTTTGAGTTTTATGTTCATTAGCCTGCAGATTTTCTTAAAATTTTCTCGTAACTACTCATCTTTAAAACCATTCTCTTACTCTTCCCTATTTTAAAGTTGATGTAAATGACAAACACTGTCTTCAATCCGGGTCAGGGAACTTCAGTATTTCTAATTTCTGTGTATCTATCCTCCTTTTTCTCATTCTAAAACTCTTAAGCCCTTCTGCTACGTTCTTTGCCTGGTTGCATTTGATTGTGTGTGCAGTATATCACTATTGAAAGAGAAGCCTATGTAATTCGAGGGTTGTGATTACATTATCTAGGACCATATTTTACTCTAGAACAGGATTGTCATTTACACCTGTCAGCCCCCTGTGAATTTCCGTAGTCATTAATTTTCTTAACCTAATTGCATACTCTGAAATTTTTCTTGACTATTCATACTATTTCAAATAAACTTCGTTAGGCATGAATGTCAATTTTATTGCTTTCAGCTTCACTGTGAAAATGGGTTCCTTAGGGCTACAGGAAAGAAATGGTTTAGATAGGTCTGTTTTCTTTATTGGCATTTGTCTACTTTTGTTGGTAGTTTTATGAGGCTGTCAAACCTACTGCTTATCCTTTCTGCTGCCTCTTATGGATTGCAAACATTTAATGCAAGTTTAATTGTGAATGCTGTACCCATTATCCTCAGTACCCTTTCTCTGCTTATTTGCAGCTCAGAAATGCCTCACTATCACATTAACTCTTTGGTTGACTTAATTTTTTTCAAGGCCTAATTATTTAGAACATAATCAATAATGCAAGTTCTATAATATTTTCAAGCGTAATAGTTATTTGGCAAATTTTATTTCTGCCAATAACTATATTATCATAGAAACATCTTTCTTATCCTTAAGTAGGGCTGTATTGTCTTATTTCCAGTTTAAACCTCTATATATTTTAATTGAAAGTTCTTTTAAATTAATTATAAACTGGTATGTTCCAAAAGAACAGAGATGTGGAGGACGTTCATGTTTATTGCTCGATATTCTAGACTTAAGGACTATATAACTGTGGAATATCTTAAAGTAAACTTTATTTTTCATCATTTTTAACACATTACAATGTAGTTGATAATATTTTAGCGTTTCTAAAAGAATAGTAGCCTATCAGCATTGTAATGTTCATTATTGCCCCTCCTTCTAGCGTTCTGCAAACTTTTATTTTTTTTTTTAATTTTTTTGTGTGCTAGAGATTGAATGCAGTACCTCACACACAAAGCAAGAGCTCTATTGAAACTTATAGTTTTTTTTTTCTTATATTAATTGTAACTCACATCAAACTAACTAAAATTTAGAGGTGAAGGATTTAGTATTCCTGGCTCCTGACCTGCAGGTTAGGATAAATGAGGTTAAAAAAATAAATAAAAAGAGGTAAGTTACTCTAGGTACACACAGTATTAGATAAATAAATAAGGCAGGATTCAAAAGCTGTTTTTATTTGACCCTAATTCCTTTCTTCATGCTATAATTCCGTCAGAAACTGGCATGTAACTAACAAAATTAAGTTATTAAATATTACTTTTAAGGTCCAATTGAGTAATTAAGAACACACAAACCCATATTGTATTGGGATAATTATCACATTGAAAAGATTGCATAGTGCATTTCAACAATAAGTTTCTAACTTTGCTATGAAATAATAATTTTTTTTTAAATTTCTACATAAATAATAGTGAGATATTTAAGAAAATTTTAATCAAAATTCTTCTCCAAAAGTATAATAAGGTAGATTTTTTTCTGGAAAACTAAGTTATTTTTGAATTTTTCTTTATAATCACTTGTCAGCATCAACATTCACTCAATTGACATTACACAGACATGTCAAATAATATGACATATTGTATTCACTAGAGAGACAGAAAAAGGAAGTGAATTTTTTTTCCTCAAGGTCAAAATCTGAGTCCTAATTTTACTTGAAATAGAAAATTCTATCACTTGTATACATGAATTCTAAAATAAAAAGAAGATAATTTACCAGTTCTGTATTAATTTCCATCCTAAGTATGTTAGATACATAATTCCAATTAAATCTGACAATTATTTTTTGTTTTTATTAATGCATTATAGTTGTACGTAATATTGGGGTTCATTTTGACATAATAATTCATGCATGGAATATAATTGCTTAACTTCAGTTTCCAGTTCTTCCTCTTTCCTCCCTTCCCTATTTTTTTACAAATGCAGCTAAGAGATTTTTATAAAATAGTTCCATGTCAAAGACTAATTTTTCCATTCCAATACCATACCATTTCATCTCTCCAAAAGAGTTCCCATTGTTCATAAAGGAAAATGCAAACATAATTTGTTTACCTAATGTAGATTTTACTTTCCTTTATAAACTGCAAACTATGACTTTTCCACATCTCATTATTAAATCCTTTATGCAAGATTTATGTAAATCATTCAAGAAATAGATTTATATTTCTTTATATGAAGACTCTTTACATGAATTTAGTCAGTGAAAGTAGCATCTTGTGAAAGAAGAGCCACATTTAGAATTTCAAAGCCTATATTCTTTTCCTATATGACATATATCTGGCTAATTATCAAGATCAGGTTGACTCATGATCTAAGTTTTGGTATGAATGATGGATTACTTTGATATTTTTAGCAGAAATAGAATAGAATAATTAACCATAGAATATTTTTTTTTGTTGTCAAAATTTCAAACTCACTCAAAGAATTAAGCAAAAAGTTTATAAGATTTATTCAATATCTCTTTTACCTACTGTTCAACTCACCCTTCTAGGTTACTGATAGCAAGATATATTCAACATTTTTTCTGCTAATTTGTGGAAGAAAATATTGCCTAAGTAATTAAACAAGCACACCTTCTATTAGTATGTCAGACTAATTATATTTATAGGTAAAAGGACATGAATACTTTGTTTGAATTCCACAAGGAGTTAGCCAGGTTTAAACAAATCTACGGTGCTGATTAACAAATATTTATCTTTTGCCAAGTGCCATGTACTCAGGATAAATTGCAGAGTAGAATTCAGAGTTTTCTATGTTTTAGGCTATCTTACTTTGTTAAAGATAGTTTCTTTATTTAAACATTTTAATGAGGAAGATAATATTTTTTCTGAGAATAAGCTTTCGCTCTATTAAAGAAATAAATAACTGTGCTACAGAGAATTGCTTTTGTCAGTTTTTATTTCCTTACTCTAATCATTAAAAATAGTCTTAACAAAAGTCTTCCTTATGTTGACAATGGGACTGTCATTGTGGAAAGTCATTGTATATCATTCTATACCCACCAGTTGGATAACATAAAGAGGATACTTCCTTAAAAACTTACAGGCTTACAGCAATTCATGCTTGGCACTATGGTGCATGCCTGTAATTCTAGTGGCTGGGGAGGCTGAGGCAGGAGGAACACAAGTTCAATGCCAGCCTCAGCAACTTAGCAACGGCCGAAGCAACTTATGGAGACCCTGTCTCTGAAGAAAAAATAAAAAGGACTAGGGATGTGGATCAGTGGGTAAGCACCCCTGAATTCAATCCACGGTACCAAAAACAAACAAACAAAATATCTGGGAATCAAAAAGATCATAAATTGTTACTGATTTATCAATAACTGAAGTGTATGGGATCACAGTGTCTTCTCTATACACGCTCAAGAAAATTATATTTCTTAAAAATTTCTTAAATTGCTGTTTGGTAACTGCCACAGTGATCCCTGCACTATTGATTTCAGAATATGCAAAGGGGACAAACCCACGTCGTCTTTCTGCCCAGTGGGAAAGCATCTGATGTTTTAAAAACCAAAAGATGTCTTACAGCATTTTCTCTGGACATATATACTTCATTTTAAAAATCTGTAAGAAGCTAATAACCAAAAAATACTCTTCAGTGTAATCAAGTTACTTTCCGGACTTGAAGAGAAACAACTCAATAAGATTAATTGAAATCTAGCAAAAATATGGATGATTGCAAGTGATAGTAGTCATGAGGTTCTTAGCTTTCTCTTAATAATGCTTTGAAAATACTTCTGTCTGAATAAAGGGGTAACAAATTTCACCTTTATCTAAAAGATATGCAGTATACATTGACACAAATAAAATGCATTTTTCATATAGTTATATGTCCATATGTATATTTACTTATTTTGGGAGGGTGTGCTCTCATTTTTGTTTAATAGGTAAAAGGTAGGTTGAACAACTCTGTAAATATGGACATTAGAAATGAGAAGAAAATACAGTATATGAAAGAACAAAAGCTGTATGAGAACATAGATCCTATTCCCACAGCACTCGGAACCATTAAATTCCTTCTTATGTTATCTATAGGTGAATGATGGATGTAAATATAACACAGCCACATCAATGTTTATAGCAGCTCAATTCACAATAGCTAGATTGTGGAACCAACCTAGATGCCCTTCAACAGACGAATGGATAAAGAAACTGTGGTATATATATATATAATAATGGAATATTATTCAGTCATAAAGAAGAAGAATATTATAGCATTTGGAGATAAATGGATGGAATTGGAGAATATCATGCTAATTGAAATAAACCAATCCCACAAAACCAAAGGCTGAATGTTTTCTCTGATAAGTGAATGATGATATGTAATGTGGGTGGCGTGTGAAAGAAGAATGGAGGAACTTTAGATTATGTAGAGGGAAATGAGAGGGAGGGGGTATGAAAAATGGTAGAATGAAACAGACATCATTACCCTATGTACATGTATGATTACACAAATGGTATGAATTTACACTGTGTACAACCATAGAAACAAAATGATGTACCCCATTTGTGTACAATGAATCAAAATGCAGTCTTTAAAAAGAAAAAAAAGAAGAAAAGAAACTAGAGCTTATTAAAATGAATACATTCCTAAGATTTCTACAAAACTTAAAAGATGCTCTTAAATTCTTTTTAACTGTAGATGAAGATGATAGCTTTTTTTTTTTTATCACTTAGTTAAGAGGAAAGGTACTAAGAATATACAAAACATATAGCAGTAAGGACAATTAAGAAAATAAATGCCCATGTTAGAAAAACAAGACAAATTGTGAAGAAAATAATCAGAACATGGATAACAAAGACTACTAATAGCTAATTTCATTTTCAAGAGTATGAAAGTAATCTCATATGGCCAATGAAATTAATATCAATGTTGTAATCATTTTCATCAGAATATTACCTAAGATATTTTAATAGTAATTGTTTATCCTTAGAACATCACATCTACTTTGAATAATTTGCCTTCGAAAGATAAAGAGCAGATTATATAATTTCCATCTTATATGAGGACCCTTTAGTTTGAGGAATCATACATATTTTCTTAAAAATGGGCATTATGAATTGGAAAAAATTAAGAGACATTAAGCATTTCTAAATATAAGTCTGGTAGCAAGATAATTACCAAATGAAATAGTGGTAAAATTATCATCAATATCTTTTAATTAAAGTAACTAAAGAGATTTTTACATAATAACCAAGTGCATTTTACATTCTCTACTTTAAGAAATTAATGTGACTTTGCAGGTATAATTTCCTTATAATGCTTGTAATTTCCATTACCAAACTCCAGTCTGTTTTTTATTTGTTTTAATAAACCATTTCTACTTCAAATGTTGTTTCTTCAAAAACTTTCCTGAAGTTTTCATTTTTCTCAGAAAATATTTGCTTTCCCTAGAATGACAATGTGACATTAGAGTTTTCACAGTACACGGACAGGTATTTCAAATAATGAGTATGGAACTATTCAGAAACCAGTCCTCTCCCTTGATTAGAATAGCAACTGGAGAGTACAAAACCCACAGATCAAAAATTTGACTTCCTTAGTGCTAGTTTATCTGAAATTTACCAAACCTTCCTTTTCTGTGTAATTATGGGTCACCTGCTATCAGACATATTGTAAAGGTGACGTGCTGCTCCTCTCAAAATGAAAGTGGATTTTGCTGAGTTTTTAAATCTCTCACTCTCTCACCTCTCTCTTTCTCTCTCTCTTTCTGTGTGGTTTTGAGGAGTGGAATTATTTCAGTCTCAAGAGAGATAAGGAGTAGAACAAGACAGAAGGGAAGGGAAAAAATATGAAAAAATATGAAAAAATATGGATGCCTTTTGTCTTCTACCAAATTCACTGAACGTGATGTCAATGAGTAGTTGACAATGCACGTATATCTATTGCACATGATTGTGTACAAAGGGTATGGGTGTTTTGTATGACACACCCATACACACACACACACACACACACACACACACACATAATTAATGACTTTCAATATAGGCAACAAACCTCAGTTTCTAGCATCTTACTTTTACTTAAAGGGAAAAACATACAAGACAGAGAATAAAATTTTTCTCCTGGATTTTTGTATTTGTTGAAAATGAAAGAGGCTTCAATCATGCCAATATTTTAAAATCTCTATTCAGCATCTAGAGGCTCGTATATCTTAAGGCAATACTAAGGCTTTGGATTGAAGAGAGGGATCTTTCGTTGTTGATTTTTGTAACAATGGAATAGGGTTATTGCTCCAGGAGAGGTGGGAAAGAAAATTGGCATACCTTATCTCATTATATTAAGGATGAGGACTGAGGAAACTGATTTCTTAAACTATATGTGTCTCTGTTCCTCAGGAGATCTTCTTGCGGACACTTAACATACCCGAGCTTGTATGGAAATCTGTGAACTGGAGTTTAAGTGCAGAAACGCTCTTCAAAAAAGAAAATTTGCAACAACCAAAGTTTAGGGGAAAAAAAAATGAAGCCAAAAAGAGCAAAAGAGGCAAGTAAATCAGACTACAGGAAACATCCAGCAATTTAGGAGGAGAAGCAGAAGAGTAAAGCGGTGCAGGATTCTGAGTAAGGACAACACTTATGAGGAAATACTTAACTGTTTCAGCTGCTGCTGAAAACAAGCACAGTGAGGATCTGAAGTCGGTCATTTTCTTGTTTTTAAAAATTTTTTTTTAAATGTTGATTCATTGTACACAAATGCGATACAACTATCATTTCTCTGGTTATACAAAATTAGAGTCATACTATTTGCATAATCATACATGTACATAGGGTAATGATATTTGTCTCATTCTATTATCTTTCCTTCTCCCTGCCCCCTCGAAACCCTTCATTTCCCTCTACACAATTCATCCTTCCTCCATTTTTCCCTTACCTCCTCCCTGCCCCCATTATGTATCATCAACCACTTATCAGAGAAATTATTCAGCCTTTGGATTTTTGGGATCTGTTTATTTCACTTAGTGTAATATTCTCCACCTACATCAATTTACCTGCAAATATCATAATTTTATTCTTATTTATGGCTATATAATATTCCCTAGTGTATATACATCACAGTTTCTTTATTCATTCATCTATTGAAGGGCATCTAGGTTTTTTTCCACAATCTAGCTATTGGAAATTGAGCAGCTATAAACATTGATGTAGCCGCAACACTGTTGTATGCTGATTTTAAGTCTTTGGGTATAGACCAAGGAGTGGTATAGCTGGATCAAATGCTGGTTCCATTCCAAGTCTTCTGTGGAATCTTCATAATGCTTTCCATAGTGGGTGCACCAATTTGCATCTTCTATGTCTTTCTTTAATTTCTTTCTTTAGTGTTCTGTAGTTCTCATTGTAGAAGTCTTTCACCTCTTTTGTTAGATTGAGTCCCAAGGTTTTTGTTTTTTTTTTTTTGAAACTATTGTGAATGGAGTGGTTTTCCTAATTTCTCTTTCAGAGGGTCCGTCACTTATGAATAAAAATGCATTAGACTTATGAGTGTTGATTTTATATCCTGCTACTTTACTGAATTCATTTGTGAGTTCTAGAAGCTTTCTGGTAGAATTTTTAGGTTCCTCTAATTATAGACTCATGTCTTCAACAAATAGTGATAGTTTGAGTTCTTCTTTTCCTCTTCATATCCCTTTAATTTCTTTGGTCTGTCTAATTGCTCTGGCTAGAGTTTCAAGGATGATATTGAATAGAAGTGGTGAAAGAGGGCATCCCTGCCTTGTTCCAGTTTTTAGGGGGAACGCTTTCAATTTTCTCCATTTAGAATAATGTTGGCTGTGGGCTTAACACAGATAGTTTGTGTATTTTAGTTAATTGCAGTTATACATAGTATTGGTGTTCATTTAGACATAATCACACATTCATGTCATTAATTTGCTCCATTTCAGTCCCCAGTGCTATCTTTTCCCTTCTTATTTTCCACCCCCTATTCCCATTCCTCTTCCCTACTGGTCCCCTTCTGCTTGTTGGTTTTTAAAATTGCTGCCTTATAAATTACATAAAAGTAGACTACAGTGTGGCGTGTGTGTGTGTGTGTGTGTGTGTGTGTGAGTGTGTGTGTGTGTCTGTATACATATATATGTATGATTTTGAAAAATTCATTCTATGTTTCCTTTCTTTTCCCATCCCTCATCCTTATCAATCTTCCTTTATTCCACTAATATTCTCTCTATATTTGTAAAATTTGTTGACTTTTTCCCCTTATTTTGCTCTGTTTTCATCATATGAGTGTCAACATTCAACTCTTTACTTTCTGAGTATCACTTATTTCACGTTCTACAGCTTCATCCACTTACCATGAATTGCCATAATTCATTCTTCTGTGTATGTGTAACACATTTTCTTAATTGATTCATCTTTTTACAGGCACCTGGGTTGATTTCCAAACTCAGTTATCACTAATTACACTATTATAAACATTGATGTGCCTGTGTCACTATAATATATTGATTTTCATTCTTTTAGGTAAAAATACAAAGGAGTCAGATAGCTGGGTTACATAGTGGGTCCATTTCTAGTCTTTTGCAGAAGAATCTCCGTGTTGGTTCCCAGAATGGATGATTAATTTACAGTCCTACCAACAACATATATTTGTACCTTTTCCCCCAGATCCTCACCAGCATTCATTATTATTTGTATTGTTAATGATAGTCATTCTACCTGTAGTGAGATGAAATTGCAATCTGTTTTCAATTGCATTTCCCTTATGGTTAGGGTGGTTGAATTATATTTATGTATTTATTGACTCTTTGGTTTTCTTCTTTTAAGAAATGTCTGTTTAGTTCTTTTGCCCACTTATTAATTGGTTGTTTTTTTTTTTTTGTGTGTGTGTGTGTATGTGTGTGTGAATGTTTTGAGTTTTTAAAATATGTTCTTGATACTAGTCCCTCTCAAAAGTGTAACTGGCATAGTTTTTCTCCCATTTTGTAGACTCTCTCTTGATGTTCTTGATTGTTTCTTTGCTGCACAGAAGCTTTTGAAATTTTGATTCTCTCCCATTTATTGATTCTTGGTTTTATTTCTTGAACTTTCAGGGTCTTGGTAAAAAAAAAAAAATTGGTGTCCGTGCCAATATGTTGCATTTTTGTCCCTCTATTTTATTTTAGAAGTTGTAAATTTCAGGGGATATAATCCCATATATGGAAGACCCAAAACATCTCTACCAGAAACTTTATAGACCTGAAATAAATTCATCAAACAATAAGGATATAAGATCAACATTTCTATGTCGATAAATTTCCTATACTCCAATAGTGAATCTGCCAAGAAAGAAATCAGGACAACAATCCCATTCCTAGTACCAAAAAAAAAAAAAAAAAAAGAAAAGAAAAGAAGTAAACAAAACCTGGGAAGAAATATAAACAAGGAGTGAAAGACCTCTAAACCTGAATGGTATAGAACATTGAAGAAAGCGATTGAAAAAAGCCCTTAGAAGATGAAAAGAGCTCCCCATGTTCTTAGATCAGTAGAATTAACATTGCCAAACAAGCCATATTACTGAAAATGCTACTCGGATTCAGTGCAAAATTCCAATGACATTCTATATAGAATCAGGAAAAAGCAGTCCTAAATATTATTTGATATCATCAGAGACACAGAATATACCAAAGCAATTCTGAGCAAGGAGAGAGATTGAGGAGACATCACAATACTTGATCTCAAATCATTCTACAGAGCTATAGTAAAAAGAAAAGCATGCTATTGGCATCAAAATAAACATGAAGAATAAGGGAAGAGGAGACACAGAGACCGATCCAAATAGTTACTAATACTTGACAAAGGTGCTAAATATACATGCTGGAGAAAAGAGCCTTTCAAACAGATGGTGCTGGAGAAAGTGGACATTCTTTTATAAAAGAATGAAACCAATACCTATCGCCTACCCTGCACAGAAGTCAAATAAAAATGGACCGAAGGTCTACAATTTAGACAAAAAATTTTTGAAGGATGGATGGAGGTAATGAGAAGAGAAATTTGGAGGAAGCTGTCACGGAGTAGTGTTTGTATGGTTCCATGAGGAATGGTGAAGAGGACCTGGAGAAGGAAGGTAATTTTAGGAGATTATCTTAAGAATGTATTCCTCACATTTGCATGGCAGTGGACTAGTAATTTGGAGAATTGAATCAGGTGATTTTTTTTAAAAGGCAGTAGATAGCATGGCAGTGTCAGAATTTGGGGTATGATGTGTCCCCTGAAAGCTCAAGTGCTAAACAATATGAAGGCATGTTTACATTGAAATGATTAGATTATGATAGCTGTAAACTTCACCAGTGAATTAATCCATTTGAAGGACTAATTATTTGAATATACTATTGTGTGGTAACTGTAGTGGAAGGGACTATGGCTAGAGGAAGTATGTCTCTGGGGATGTGATCTTAGACTGTGGTTTTTCCCTGGTGCTCTCTCTCCTCTCTCTCTCTCTCTCTCTCTCTCTCTCTCTCTCTCTCTCTCTCTCTCTCTCTCTCTCTCTCCCCCCCCCCTTGCCAAATGTTATGAGCTGAGCAATTTTGTTCTGCCATTTCCTTCCATCATGATGTTTTTGCTTTGGAACCAGCTGACAATGGAATGAACATTTCAAGTTGTTCCTCCTCTAAGTTGTTCTTGTCTGGTATTTTGGTCACAGTGATAAAAAGCTGACTAACACAGGCAGGTTTGTATTCATATAATAATATTCAAATGCAAAAAGAAGTACTGATGATAATACAAAACAGACTGGAGAAAATTATGAAAATGAAGTTAATAAATGAGGGGAAATAGGATCCACTGCACATCCTTGAGGTGGATGTGTGAAAAATTCAACCCTAATAATGGGATCACTAATAGATTTTATGAACAAGTTATCAGTTGGCGAGGGGCTTATTGTTAAGGACTTACAACTGTACTTTATTGACTCAATTCAGTGATATCATAAGTAAAGTTGTGAGATCAGGGTGAGGATGAGAAGGAGTTGTTGACAATGTGAAGAGAGATCTAGAAATCCCAAGAACCTTATTCAGCCCAGCTATGCATGCATTTTTCTCCAGCTGGATCTAGTTTTAACTATGGAGAAATCCGAGTCCTGAATTTTAATATAGTTTGTATTTTTTTCTGTAGAATATACTGAAGAAGGAGGGTTCACTGAGTGGAAAAATTGGGAATGTGCGTAGAGAATAAGTATAACAAGAAACCATGATTTAAAAGCAGGCGTATGAGGAGAATGACAAATGCAGAATAGTTTATAGTCAATACAAAATTGTACAATTATTATTAAGTAGGGTTAATAGAGGCAATGAGGTGGAAATTGAGAAGATGGGAATAATGCAGTGAGATATTTGAACGTGAGATTGGGAATTGGTGTGGTTTTGAGTTTTGGGGGAGGTGGGCATCAAAAACTAGTCTACTCAAAACTGAGAGGTAAGCTGGATGCATGAGTCATATTTTTTTATGGATTTGTAACTGAGGTGGAACAATGACCAGAGCAGGGATGGAGAATAAGTGAGATGATAAAATGGATGAGGGCAGGTGGGTAACTGGGAGATCAGTAGATGGCAACTCAAAAGATGATAATTACACAGTCTTTGTGTTTGGAAAATGAAATTATAGTTCAGAATAAGGTTGTGAAAACAAGCTTATAGGAAAAACCCTGAACCTGCCCTATATGTCCATGGAGCTGAAATGTCTTTTTGCATATTTGAAGGGCTGTAAAGCAAAACAGAAAAAGAAAAGGAGGCACAGCTGTGGCAGCAACAGAGAATGTATCGCCTGCCATGCTCAAAGCACAACTCTCAAGCTCTTTGTAGTAAAAGTTTGCCATTCACTATTCTAGAAGCAGCAATGTGAAATTCTCCTCTAAGAACTTTGGGTTTAAGGGATAGGGGTATGAAAGCTGCCACTTTGAACAATTGAAGCTGAAGAAGTATCTTCAGGTTACAACCCATTTTATCTAGCAATGAATACACTAAGAGGAAAACTGGAGGATGTATTGATCTGCCCTGTATAATGACAAAAAAAGTCATGAATTCTAGAGTCAGAGTGGAATGTTTTGGGGGTAGAAACTGCAAAAGGACTGGAGTTAAGTTAAGGCATGCTCTGTGACACTTGAATAAGCAAGTTGGATTAAAGAAAATGCACAGGTAGACACCTTGTGTTTTATTGCTGACATTTATTACGCTTGATATCCCTGGGTTTCCTTGTTATTTTTCTTCTGGTACAAATCTGTGACTTGTTCAGACTGTTTCAGTTCTTTTGTGGGGTCTTACAGTCATATATAAGCAACTTGCAAGTTCAAGATGAGTAAAACATTAAACTGGATAATATGATGATTTCTATGGTAATCGAAAAACTGTTGGTCCTATTGAAAAGAGATTCCTGCATTTTTCTTCTGGGTGCTTGCAAATCAAAATACATTATTTAATCAAAATACACAATTTAATCAAAATACACTATTTGAAATGGGAGAGGCTCCCATACACTTGAAAAACAGGTGAAGAAGTTCCCCTAAAATCTAAAAGAAATTTTACTTAAGCAATTAGATCTAAAATGCAGCTCAAAAATTTGCAAGTCTCTCTTGTTAGCATCTTACCATTACTCTTTCTCCCTCTTTACCCAATCCTGGCCCCATGATGTGTGTGTATTTTCCCCCTGTAGAGCATGTATTTTCAATGGACAAATGCTGTATGCTCTTCAAGGTAAAAGTCATATAATAAACAGAATTGGCAAACTAAGCATCATTACCATACTTCTACTTGATATATAGCACATTTTTAAAATTCTTTCAGTAGTATTGCTCATAGCTGCATCTTTTATAACTACGATTTGGTCTAGAAACATTCATTACATTTACTTATCATGATCCTTTGTTATACCAGAGTTTCCCCAAGAATTTTCTTGCCATTGAAGAAAAGCAATAGAACTTTCCATAGCAGACTGGGTTTTGGTTTGTCTGCTTCTTTATTTCATGTAAGTGGGAATATATATGTGGATTTAGTATATAAATTAGAAGCATAAAAGCTAGTTCTTTTTTAGTGTAGTGTCCAATTTAGTGGACTATCAATATTAAAAGTAACATCACTGAGGTCTTTTTTTCTGAGAAAGCTCATTTGTGTTGTATAATATAGCTTACTTTAATGTAAAAGGTAATATAAGTAGTGAAATTTTAAAATAAAACATAAACTCTTGATTATATACTCTGTCTCCATTACAAAGTTTTACATAACAGTAAGCCAGTTACTTTAATTAGAAAAGTAATAAAGGTTTTGCTTAAAGCAATTTTCTTGCTATATATACATATGGAAAACTGATTAGTGTGATTTATTGTATGCTTTTCTCAAATGCAATGAAATATAACTTGTTTGATTTCCTCTACTGTGCTTTAGTAGGTAAAATCTGTCATGCATTTATCTACCCTGCAATTTCGTGGTGTTACAATGTTATTACTCAGTAATGACTTAACAGTTACTCTATAATTACCCTATCACTGAATAATAATTATCACATAATTAGAGGATCAATTTCCAAAGATTGGAAAAAATATGGCAATTGGGGTCTTGTAAACAGTGATCACAAAATTAAATTTATAGGATTATTGTCTATATATAAAGTAAACTCAATAAGCATGATTTAAAGTCCTATAAATGGATTATAAGACATGTTGAGGATTAAGTTTGTGAGTAAACCGTAGCATGCTTATCTTAATAGAGCAATTATTTACTTCTCATTAAAAACGTATTAGTAAAACTTTGTTCTTATTTATGGTAAATAATAAGGCACATGCTTAAAACAGTTGGAATCAGGAATTAATAAGTGAACGTCTTTATTAGTGGGAAAACAGTAAATGAAACACAGCTGAAGAGAATTCCTTCCATATGTCATTTTACAAAATACTCTCTACGAGTAAGAATTAAATAAAATGAAATCATTTGAGTTTAATTGTTTCATTTGTGATTTCCTTGTTTGACCTGCTAACATATATTTGATAATATAATTTTTCTCTAATCAAAAATTCCAAAGTACCTTAATTATTATGGAAATATTGACAAAATACTGGCGATCCTCCAGAGTAATTATTAATTCTAGAATATTGAACATCTATTTTTGCTTATTCCAGGAGACATTTTCCTTCCTTCAGTATCATTGTGAAGGTACCAATGTGATTAGTCCTCTTAGAGTCACAGACTGGGAGCTTCATCTTCAGTTGACAATGTTAAGGAGAGGAAAACCTTTCAAAGACGTCAACGAGAGCTCACTGAGAGGTTCTGAGAGAGATGAAACTTCTCCTGTAAAATTTACCTTGAGGTGCCCTATTTGTGTAACTGTGTCTAGTCATGAATAAAGCTAGGCAGAATTCTACATGAGGTGAAAGGATTAGTGAAGACCAAAAATACAGCGGGAATGACAAAATTAGAATAAAGACTGACAGAATCCTAAGAATGATAAGGTGGTAATATTGGCTTTGGCCTGCTCTTCCTGGGACTTTGAAGTGTAGAAATGCTTGTCCCTAAATCAGCAGTATTTCTGTGTCCTTTACCAATGTTAAATGATCCTAAATCTTGTGCTATCATTCATCTAATCACATTGTCATTCTACGGTGAAATCCACAAATTTGACTTCAGTCATTCATATGTGCATCTTTGTATAAATATCTTTTAAACCCCATGCCCTATATACTTTAATAAATAGAATGTGCCATTATATTAAAAGATGGGTCTTCGCAACTCTGCATTCTGAGTGTCAGGCACAGTGATCTGCATAGAACTGATGCTTGATAACTGTCAATAGTGAAGACCTCCAAGATGAAAAAGTAAATCAAAAGAAATGACTGATGGAAAGGAAGATGGAAAATGAGGATCAGACTTAAATTCCCTCCATAAAATAATTAGAAAATTGGGAAGAGCATATTAAAAACTGCTTTTAGACTTTAGAAAACCAGCAAAGCAAATATGGGAACTTGAGAAGAAGAAAACACACCCCATAATCACTCTTCCTTTCTTCAGGAAAGCAACTTCTTAATTGTAGACATAAGAAGAAATCCAAGATTTGCTGAGTTAGTGAGATTAATATAGGGACTAAAGTTTTAAAAATTCACTTGCAATATTTTAAATGATAAAATGTTTAAAAATAAATACAACAAAGGTACTAGATTCCTGAACTTGAAACTACCAAATATTCCTGAGCAAAATTAGATAACTTAATAAATGAAGTGATTTGTCATATTCAGGGACTATAAGACACAACATTGTAAAATGTCAATTTTCTGAAAAATGAATCTGTCTACAGATTCAATGTAAGACAAACCATTATCCCTATAAACTACTTAACAGAAACTGACAGAGTTGAATTTAAATTGTATTTTGAAAAAATCTTGAGTCTCATTCCTAAATCGTGCTTTGTTTGTCACAGTGAAGGAGACAAATGCAGCAATTATGTTTAGCATATATAAGTTTTAGAAGCACATAGGTACCATATCTAAGCATTCTTCTCTGGTCCACATACTGGTGGACATGGAAACAATTTAAGTTTAAGGCCAGGCAAAAGTTAAAGATATCTTGACAGTCTAGGCAGTCAGTCCAATAATTCTCTCATATGCCAGGCACTGTCTTGGCACCTGCTTCTGAGTATAACTGAGCTGATACAGCCGGACTCCCTTAGAGGCAATCTTGTGGCCAGTAATTCCCATAATGTTGACATAAACTTTTTTAGCTCTCCATTTAAGTCTGAGGCTCCCTCTGTCATTTTCTGCTTTATTTCCTTTCCTTTGTACATTTCAGATCTGAATTGGAGTCTGAAGTATTTTCTTGCATAATCCCATGCACCCAACTTAATATTTCACAAATATTACCTCCCATTAAAACCTTTGCTCTCCTTGCACTGTCTCAGCCTCCCATTACTGAATTACTCAAACTGCAAAATCTATTTGTAGAAACTGTACATAGCGGACTTATTCATAATAAACCCACACTAGAAATAACTCACGTTCTTTATTTTTGACAGGATTATATGTAAGGCAAACATTGGTTCAGTGGATACTTCTAAGCAATACAAAGTATGACTTATTCACTTAACAAAAATATGTATCCATGTCAAGAATATTATGCTGTTTGGAAGAAGCCAGTCCAGAAGAAGGTACATTATATTATTCCACTTATGTAAATCTCTAAAAAGGAAAAATGCCATCCACAGAGATAGAACAAAAATGGTTATGTGAAGCTAGGCATTGAGGGGAGATCAAGTTAGAAGGAATGCTGGCAGCTTTCTGAATTAATGGAGATGTGCTATAGTTAAAATGATGAATGTATGCATGTATTTCCAAAAACTTATTAAAATGTTCACTAAGAAAGGAAGCATTTTATTAGATGTAAGCAAAACCCGTATGTGATTTCTCAAATATATATTGACATATTAGAGTTCACATTGGCAAATACGTGAGTGTATGCATACATACATACACAATGGCACATAAATAAATAAATGACTTGTCTGCCCTACATTCCTCCAATAGTATGAAATTATTCATGTAAATAGATTCTGTAATTATAGTTGTTTTGGGCTCCTGCCTTATGCCAGGCAATGGTTGAAGCCCAGGGTATCTATTGATATAAAAGATACAACGTCTTAATTTTCAAAATCTCTAATGAAAAATAGAGTTCAGTAAGGGAGAGAGAGTAGTGGGGTGTTATGTAAGTTTTTTTTTTTTTTTTTTTTTTAGGTTGTTGTTGTTTTGTTTTTACTTTTGTGGAAGGCCACTCTGAAAAGGAAATACCAGAAAAAATTAATGAAGGTTGTTTGAGGCGGAGGAGACAAGCGTAAACTCTCTGTAATTGTAATGCAATTGAGGTGTTTCAGGAACCCAAACAAGCAGATGCAGTTTGTGACGGTGAGTAAGGGAGAAAGTGTAGAAAATACGATGAGAAAGTCAGTCAGTGGAAGAGGACCTCAGCCACCACAGGCTGTGGCCAGTCTTGCAGATCATGCCTGCAACAGTCCCGTGTCTCCCTCAGCCCTGGATTGCAACTGAAATTTGTCAGGAGCCCTGGAAGCACAAAAGTGAAGTAAGCAATTAGTATTTCTTTTACTTATCTTCTTCTATTTTTCTCACCAGACTGTCCAGATGACATTTTTCTTTATTTTATACAGAGATTTGAGAAACTGTTTTATTGATTTAAAAAATTACACACTAAGCTTGACTGGTAAATTAACAATTTAATTTTCATTAAACATATATAAAGTGACATGTCGGCATCCTAGATTCTTTCTTCATTTTGTCACCTTAACAGGCATATAGAATAATAATACTATCCACATTTTCTAAATGAAGAAGTTTAAAATCAGAGTCTTACCTCACATGTTCAAGATCATACAACTAGGAAGAACAGAAGGATCCAAATCCATGTCAATCTTACTTCAAGAATGTATTCTCTCCATTGTAAGTCATTATTTCCGTTCTACTCCTTACTTGTAAATTAGGCATTCTCACTCTTGGTTAATTCAGCAAAAAGTTTCTTTTCAGTGATCACTACTACTATAATCTTTTAGAGTTATTCTTAAAGATGCCTTAAATCTTGTCATGGTTTTACTTAGGAGGATGCTTACCCACCAGAAAAAAATTTGGAAATGTGCATGTCTGATGACTAGTAAAATATTTTTTTCTTTTCAAATGGAATATTTTGTGTTAGGATAACAAAATATTTAATAATAAAAGAATTTAAAATCCCTGTAAAATTAAATAAGATCAGGGATTCTTTGTCACTAGATAATATGATCTTTGTGTTTTTGTGATCTAGAATATAAGGCATCATTGAACCTTTCTAATCATCTCTTTATACAATAAAACACATATAAATATCTTTATAAAACAGTAATTACTGCAGAAGTCTCCTTGTGTCAGCCTCTCAGTTTCTTGAGAATGATCAGCCACCAGCTACAGGGATGGAAACATCAAATAGCCAATACCTCCTATAGGCAGTATAGCAGCCTTAAAAACCTGAGGTTTATTGATTTTGCCCTAAGATGATAGATTTCAGAAGCTTCATTAATTCTTGAGAGGACAGGAAAAAAAATGTATTATTGCTTTTAGGTACACAGGAGGTAAAACTGTTCAAACACCAGTGAACTTCAGAATATATATCAAGATAAAAATCAATGTCTTTCAGGTTAATCCTCATTATGCACTTAGAGTACTGAGTGGTTTTCTAAGTGTGCCCCCAAACCTTCCAATTCAGACTAAAATGCATTACATTCAGTGTGGTCAGATCTCTCATAAGAGTTAAGTTATAGAATGTATTAAATTTAACTCTGAAATGAGAGGACCAAAATTGATTTAGAAAGCTGCCTTATCAGGAAAGATGAAAGGGAATAGGTTAATTTATACACACATTTGAATAGGGAAGATGTCAGAGTAAAGAGGAGGTATTTATTTGGGTACAAGGTATTATGCTGCTGGGAATGTTGGGATAAAATATAGGAAAAGGGATATTCTGGAGAAATGTGAACTGTAAGAGGGATAAAGTCTTTGCGGAAAAGCAGTTAACTAAAGTGAACTGACCTACTTGAAGAAATGTGTTAACTTGACTCAAAGAGTGGGCAGAAACCAGATGAAGTGTTATGCTTTGCATCTCTCCTGCTTCTACAAATTTCTTTTTTTAAAATATTTTTAAGGGAGATGAGGAGGGTCTTTGAAGAAGTGCTGAGAATGTTTATTCTAAATTTACCTCTGTGTGAGTGTGTGTTGCTTGGAATTGAACCCTGGGGCTCACACAAGCTTGGCAAGCTCTTTTCACTGAGCTACACCCCCAGACCATATTCTATCTTTCATATAAGGTGTATCCACTGACAAAAACAATAATAATATTAACAAATTACATATGGAAAATGTGATATGGGTTACATGAATTGAAATGAAATCACAATGATTAAACTGTATCTTTATTGTGGCACAAAGCATGCTAGTACCTGGACATGAATACATTTTAAAATGTGTACTCTCCATTCCTAAAAAGAGAGGATCAACAAAGAGCAATAATAAAAGCAATGTAATTCCAACAATAGTAATGATATAATAGCAAAAATAATTTTAATTTCAGTATGTCTAAAAGTGATTCATGATTGTGAGATGTGAACTAGCTATAACTTCATTGATCTCATTCCATGGATTTCCCACAAAATGAGCGTTATGTTAGTCTGCTGTTAAAAATAAGCAATTTTCACATCATGGAGTTTGTGAATACAATCTAAAGTCTGTACTGTTGCTTTATTGAAGTAACAGATAACTTTTCCTGCAATGGAGGAGAGGAAGGTTGTCTTCCACATATAGACTTGCTTAAGAAATTCGTTAGGATAATTTTGTTCTACAGACAATTATGGTTTAAATTTTTATTTTGGAACTTCTATGTAAGGTTCAATTTGGCTTTTTTCAAATTAAGTCCTTTGATCTCACACCATGACACTTTCATTGACTCTCTTTATGAAAAGGGAATTACATAATACAGAAGACATTCATCCTACCCAAGATCAAATACTAATATGATAAAGTGGAATATACATTATTCAATTCCAAACTTCTCTGATGCCCAAAGTTATGCTCTTATTCGCTTCCCTGCATAGTATCCAATTCAACATGGTTTTAACACGATTTTTTTCATCTTTATGGTGATGTGAAAGTAATACACATCCTGAAAAATCATACTTTGAATTTTAAATTTTGATCTTTTTCTAGGCTAGGAATATGCAGTATGATATTCTAGATGCTAGGCAGCAAGACTGATCCACAGCTCTCAGTCAACCTTGCAATCACCAGGCTAAAGAGATGATACTCTACAAGGTAGTATGTTACTAAGCTATGATGCTTGGCAGCTTACATGTATTAAATGCATTTTTGGCTTACTGTATTTTCATAGTACAGTGACTTTGTCAGGATTTAGCTGCCTAGTGTATTGAGGAGAATAGATGGTCAAATTTAGTGACTGTTAATCTGCAAAGTGCATCAGAATCACCTGAGGCAATGGAGAATTTCACTTCCTAACATAGCTTTCAGTACTGTGAACTTGGCATCTCAAAACCGATCACAATGGGAATATTTACACCATGGAAATAGGTTAGCACTGAAAATCAGAGACCTTTCTTCTTTCTTAAAAAGCATATTGCTGACACTTGTCCCAGAGTTTTTGACTCAACAGTCTTGAAAAAGTCACAGCACTGTATTTCTCACAGTACCAAATAATGCTTTTCCTTGTGGGCCAAACTTTGAGAATCAATAGTCTAACTCATTTTGTCTATATATATGCACTGATTTTTTTGCAAATATTTAACAGTATTGTAGGATACTATGTATTTATTATCATTTGTTTTGGCCATTACTTGGATATTAAATAATATTAGATTTATCTTGCATTGAATATTAGGACATTATGGACAAATTTAAACTAGAAATGAAAAAAATGTAAATTTTCACTTTGATGTAAAAAAAAATATATTTTAAGCAAATAGATATTGTTTTATATAACATGGCAATATATTTGTACTTACTATGGAGTAAGTTCTAACTTAATCCTGGATAAAGAAATAACATACCTTTCTGTTAAACAAAAAAAAAGTTCATACTTAAACCTACATGCTAGTTTTCCAGAATTACAAAGGAAAGTATAATATGTTATCTTAGGATTTTTAATGTTTATAACAATTATGTTCTTAACTTTACAGACATAATTTGTTTATCCATTTCAATTTTACTTGAAGTGTCAGTCACTGATTTCAACACAATATGAGATTTACATGTAAAATTATTTAAGTCAAAAGCTAATTTTAAAGGCAAAAATAGAAGAACTCTAATGGTGTGAAGAATAGGAAAGTATAATAAACATCAGGTATGAAATGCAAAATATTTAGGTGAATTTTTAAATGAATGTTTTAAATAATATAATCGTGTCAATCACTGAAATTCTAACTAATCTTGCCATTGTTATTACTTTCTCCTTTATTAAAATAATAATGCATTGACAATATTTAAAAGCAATTTAATTTAAATAAATAACTTTTTAAGAAAATATTTGAAAACTAATAAGTAAATACTGTCTCTTAGGTTGAAATGTAGATAGGATACTTGGTTTTGTACACAAACATATAGACACATACAAAGAAAGAGAGAAAGTGAGTTTCTATATTTAAGAGTCAAAATATTCAGAGTTTGTTCTTTGGGGCATGAATTTTCTGCTTTAGGACTAACACAGTGTCAGTCTTGAGGGGTTAGTTAGTATTTTACACATGGAGAGTACACAATCTACTATAGACATGACCCTGCTGCCTATTGTTGACTTAGATACAATGATTGGAATCAGTCCTAGAAGATAGTTTATAATTGTTTAAACTGTACACAATTGACACATTTTAAACGGTAAACTTGGTTCTCTTATTTTCAGAGGTTCACAATGGCAGTTATCAAACATTGGTCTTGTATCCACGCTTGTTCTTATAACCATGACACAGTCACAAGGATGAGATCATAAGGTCATTATGTTTATGATACTGTGATTTATATACCTGTGATAATTACTTTTGGTTTTGATTAGTAGGTTTTACCTAATCTTTCTTTTAGGAGGTGCTAAGTGTATCATTTGCTAAAAATTAGTGCATTTTAATGGGACTTCATGAACTGATTCAAGGTTCTGTGGTCAAACCATCTTTAACAGTTCTGAATTGAACTTCACCAATCACCTGCATGGAAAAACATCATATAACAATTAAGCTTTTACTTTTACGTAGAATAGAAGAAAATATGGTTTCTGGTTCCAAATGCATGAATATAATACAAGTTGGCAAGGAGGGCAGAGTCCTGGTTTCTTGGCTCTGAGTTCATCATTGCAGGTTGCAGTGAAATAAGTATGTTTCCAACAGGCAGAAATTGACAGGAAAATATAAGCTATTTTGAAAAGAATAATGGGATGGTATCAAACTAAAAGGCTTCTTCACAGCAAAGAAAACAATCTAGAGTAAAGAGCCCACAGAATGGGAGAAAATCTTTGCCATCTGCACCTCAGAGAGCTAATCTGCAGAATATCTAAAGAACTCAGAACACTTAACAAAAAAACAAATGAAATCAATAAATGGGCTAAGGAACTGAACAGACATTTCGCAGAAGAAATACAAATTGTCAACAAATATAGGAAAAAAATGTTCAACATTATTAGTTGTTAGAGAAATGCCAACCAAAACTAAACTAAGATTCCATCTCACTCCAGTCAGAATGGCAATTATCAAGAATACATCTAATAATAAATGTTAATGAGGATATGGGGGAAAAAAGGGGTATATTCATACTGCTGGTGGAACTGCAAAATGGTGCAACCACTCTGGAGAGTAGTATGGAGATTCCTCGGAATATCTGGAATGAAACCATCATTTGACCTAGTTACCCCACTGCTCTGTATATATGATTTAAAGTCAACATACTATAGTGACCCAGCCACATCAATGTTTATAGCAGCACAATTCACACTTCACAAGCACTGGAGCCAACCTAGGTGCCCTTCAACAGATAAATGGATAAAGAAAATGTGGTATATGTACATAATGGAGTACTACTAAACCACAAAGAAAAATGACTTTATAACATTTGCTAGCAAATGGATGGATCTGGAGACTATCATGCTAAGTGAAATAAGTCAGTCCCAAACAGCTGAAGGTTGAATGTTTTCTCTGTTATGAGGAAGCTGACAGGCAATAAGGGGATGGGGTTTGAGAGGAAGTATAGAAGTTCAGTAGACAAGACAATGGAGGATGGAGGGAAGGGAGTGGGGATAGGAAAAGGAAAGATACTGTAATGAATCTAACATAATTTTCTCACATACTTATATTAAAATGACATAGTGAATTCCTCCTTCATGTACACGCACAATAATGAGATCCTAATCTGAATAAGATATATTCCATGTTGTATAATTATATCAAAATGGATTCTGTGTGTCGGGCTGGGGTTGTGGTTCAGTGGTAGAGTGCTTGCCTAGCATATGTGAGGCACTGGTTCCTTGAGGCACTGGATTTGATCCACAGCACCACATAAAAAAAAAAAAAAAAAAACTAAATAAACAAAATAAAGGTATTATGTCGACCTACAATTAAAAATATTTTAAAACGTGGATTCTACTATCATGTATTACTAAAAAGAACCAATAAATTTTAAAAAAGAAAATAATTTGTGTGTTTAGACTTATCCAGGTCAACATGATTAAAGCAATCCCCCCCAAAAGGTTTATTTTTATTTAATTTCCACCTTTTAAAGCTAGTAGAAATTCAGTGCAAGCTAAATAAATAACTATAAAATGAGATCAAAAAAGTTAAAAAGTAACAATAGAATTTTGACTATATTCAGGCACCTTCAATTGCATCTGATATTGTAGAAGAAACAATATGTTTTGTTTATTCAATATTTACTATATGCTAGGCTTTGGGTGGAGAAAAGAGGGGGAGTTTTTGCTTTAATGAAGAGATAGGACTCATTGACAGATATTTGGTAGATCATGTAATAGCATTAACGGAAAGAAAGGACACATGAGACCTGGCCAGTCCCTATCTTACCTTGTATTATCATGTGATTTAGGAGAAGGTACTTTGCTTCTTAGAACTATTTTTTTATTATCTTCATCCCGATGAATTGGGTCTAGAAGAGACAGCAAAACGTCTCCATCTTTGTTTTGTTAAGTGGAAAACTTATTTCCATTCTGTACTCCAAGGCATGAATGCAAATGGATTCATCAAATCAAATCAGTTCTCAGAACAAATAATAATAATAATAATAATAATAATAATAAAGTGAAATCAGTATAAGCCAAGGGGAAATATTAGAGATTCCATTGAATGGAGAGTACTTGTTCCAATTAAACATATACAAAATTTAAAAAGAAAAGGAAACATTTCAGACACAAGAGACAAACACAAAAATCAAACAAACAAAATAGGGTATTTTTCAATAAACCATATCACATGAATCTTAGAGGATAAATAACACAAGTGGAGGAAGAAACTAAAGTAAAATTCAAGGAAGATTCCATAATATAGACAGAACCTAAGTTCAGTTCTGAAAGAGTAGTATTTAGAAGATTATAGAGAAGCAGAGAATATTTTTCTGAAATTAGGACCAAGACTGTGACCTAACTCAGAGACTGCAATATTGACATTTTTCCATGTGACTTTGAATATATGAGAAAATATAGATAAAGTAGCATGAAGATGAGTTTAAAAGCAAAGATCATGTCGAAATTTTATTGCAAGTATCAACATGAACTTTAAATTGGTGAGAAGTACTGAAGATGCAGAGATAAAGGGTAAATGAGCTTTGTTTTAGTCAGCTTTGTGTTGCTGTGACCAAAACAGCTGACAAGAACAACTTAGAAGAGGAAAAGTTCATTTTGACACATGGTTTCAGAGAGGTTGAGTTCATGGTTGGCTAACTCCGTATCTCTGAGTTTGGATGAGGCAAAACTTCATGTCAGAAGGTCATGGCAGAAGAAAGTCACTCAGGACAGATGTCCTGAAAGAGAGAGAAAGAGAGAGAGAGAGAGAGAGAGAGAGAGAGAGAGAGAGAGAGAGAGTTCTCCACTCACAAGGTACAAAATATAAACCCAAAAGCATACCTCCAATGATCTAATTCTTCCAGTCACATCCTACTTGCCTATAGTCATAAGCCACTGAGCAACTAAAACTAATAATCCACTGATAATTTATGGCTCTCACAATCATTTCCCCTCTGAACATTCTTGCATTGTCTCACACATAAGATTTTGGGAGACAACACATATCCAAAGCACATTATTTGAAAAGTATCTTAGATTTAATAAATACATATTAGTTGTATGGATATGCTTCTCGAGTTTAATATTTCACTAAATATTTTTTAAAAAGTTAAAGTCAGAGATTGTGTATTATTTTATTCTTCATTTTTGTGTTATTATGTGCATTACAGGACTTGAGCTAAAATAGGAACATGTTTTAGATGTCTTAAAAAAAGTTTTGCCTCAAAGGATCTAGAGGAAAGAGGCTTGAACTTAATTTTAAAACCCCAGACACGCACTGTTTTGTTCTTTCTCCTGAGAAATGCATTTTATTTTATATATATGCACCATTTTTCTTTTCATATATAATGTGAACTTACATCTTTGTAATTAGAATTTAGAAATGGGCCATTGATGTACATTAAAGAAAAATAAAACTATGACAATAATACTGGCACATAAAACATTTTTCACTTAAAATATCTCCAGCTAAAGATTTCATGATAGAGTGTTTGAAGAGGCATTTGGAAACCTTTGTTCAAGGAGGAAAACTAAAAATTTATAAATAACATTTTTGGCCATATTTCAAATTGCAGTCAGTTTGTAAAAAGAACTTATTCAGCTTATTGACTTCAAATATTTGAAGAGCTGCCAAACTCACCATTTTTAATTTATATGGAAGAAAATTAATTTTTTTAAATTACATTCCTCCTTTTCCATTACTCTGGCCTCCAAAGTTAAAATATCAATAGTCTCAGATTTGCTGATTTATTAAGATCCAGATGTGGTTTTCTTTCCAACCTGGTAACTGTTGTTAGTTATTAAATGAAAAACAAATAAATTATATTAATTAAGAATCAAAACTAATTGAAGGAATACACCAGAATCTGAAATTGTAATATCGGCAGCAAACACTTACAGTGGTTCAATTTAATTAAAGACTTTGAAAGTCAACAAATTAATCTGCTATGAATGCCAATTACTTTGCTCCATCTCTATTATTACCATCTGGGCCATGTGTCATCATTTTTCACCTGGACTATGTCAATAGTCTCAAAACGTTCTGGCTGCTGCCTCCTTTGTTTTCTTTGATCTGTTTCCTATAAAGCTGTCTCTCTGCTCCAGCCACAGTGACTTCACTTCTGTTTCTTAAACTTACAAAGCTTCTTGGGCACAGTACAGGCAGTTCCCTGTAGAATGCTCTACCACCACCGGTGCACATACTGGGCTTCTTACCATTCTCACCTCTGCTCAAAGGTTGCTGCTTCTGCAAGATTTCCTAGACCATTCCACTAAAATTATCTAGCAATGCTACACACACCCTTACCTTTTCATGACTTCACAACATTTAGGTTTTTGATGCCTTTTTTTCCTTTAGAGAATATAAGCTCCATGAGAGAAGGGACATTCCTGGTTTATTTACTAGTATATTTTCTAAATAATGCCTGTGATGTAGCAGCTTCCCAAAAACGTTTGTACGGCAAACACTATGGCATCCACCTGCAATCCCAGAGGGTCAGGAGGCTAATGTCAGAGGATTGCAAGTTTCAGACCCGCCATAGTAACTTAGCAAGATCCTAAGTAACTTAGAAAGACCCTGTCTCGAAATGAAAGGTGAGCCACATCTCAAAACTGTGGATGTGGCTCAGTGTTAAAGAGTTCAATGGTCAATATCTTCCTTCCCCTAAAATGTTTCACAGAATAACAGAAAGACCTTGTTAAGAAAGATCAGTGTAGGGAGTTTTATGAGATTCAAACAGTTTACTAATTATGATTATTTCCAATTAAGTTTTTAAAATAAGTGTCAAAAATCACAACTGAAACTGTTTTGTTGCTTTTTTTGACATTAGTATATACAGATATATAAAAATATCAACAGTGTTGATTATTAACTAAGACATGAAATGACTAAAAAATTTAATTAGAATATTACTAACAACTCAAATCACAATTAAATGATCTTTTAAGTTTTAAATATGTATGTATCTATAAAATGCTGATAACTCTCAAAGAACAAAATGTTTTCATTCTTCTATTTTTTTTCCTAATTTCTTTTTGGAACATTAAATGTAACTTTATTTGTATATTTAGTTTCAGCTGTTGTACAGTACAGTGACTCCTTTTATTTGAGAATGCGTTCCTATTTTAACTATTTTAGAAAGTATATTTAAAATGAATTAAGAATATCAAATAAAATGAACATAAGTAATGCCATTTGCTAGGTTAAAGGATCTTTTACAGATACTTTGCTGAGAGCATCTCTATTCTTTTTTTCATTCATAGTGCATATTAAACAATTCTTTAAAAATTGAAAGTTAGAAGATACTTTTAGGAAGATGAACAAAATTAGAAGTCATGTCTTGTTTTCAAGGGATTTGTAATACGTTTCCTTGCATGAGGCCTATTGGTTGCAAGTCTGTTTTTTCTTTCTCAATGTTATCCATTTAGGTCATATAATAAGTAGATGCCCTAGGAAATGTAAGGGAAACTAAAAAAGTTTATAAATCTTTTCATTCTTTGGCTTGTAATCTTAAATCCTATGATGAAATATTCCAAGAGAACATCAAATGTAACAATGCAAATTGTTTGTATTTCTACTGAATTTTTATGATTAGAATTATAAATTCAGTTGGGGATGCTGAGAACCATGAAAATAGTGTCACTACTTAATTTCTGCACATATTCTACTTGATTTTGACACAATTCTTCATGCATATTTTTAATGAAATCTGTAGTGCCTATAAAATGTGCACTTTGTTTTTGATAGGCTTTTTCAACATTAGCTCACTAATCTGCTAGTTTTTTGAGCAATTCATAGAAAAGTGAGTCTATTCTCAGTGCAAAGATCCATAGTATATAGCATTAATTTGCTTGTAACTGAAAGGTTAGAAATTTGAATAAATAATAAATATCCTAAATGGCAAAGTTACAAAGTTACCTCAGATATCATTTTTTTTCTTTGCCCTACCAAACTGCTGTCAAAATAATCAAAAATTTATTTTAATAGTCACAATTCCTTTAACAATTTCCTCAGAGGTAAGTATATGGGAAGTTTTACAAAGATAATTCAGGAGTAATTAGATGTTCTGCATCCTTCAACTTTCTTTCTGTTGAATCCTTCCCTGACTTTCTTTCTTATTGTTTCTTCAATACTTATATTTTAAAAATCAGTATGTTAAAGAAACTGAGTTACCATTAACATTTCAGAAACTATGTGCCTTCAAACAAGTTACTTACATGTTTATGCTCCATATTCCTTTGTATAAAAGAGAGATATCAATTTCATCTTAAAAACATAATATGAATCAAATGGATTAAAAGGTTTGTTTTTATACTCATGTTCAACACAAAGTGAGTGTTTCTGGTGTTAGTTGTTAACCTATATTTTTAATATCAATACAAGTAGTAGCAAAGTTATGCAAATACAAGTAATATTTCTCTTCTACTATACCTAACACATCAGGAATTGTACTAGTGATTGTATTTATAGTGATGAATCAAACCATTTAGAAAGATCTTTTATTCTGCCTGATATTTTCTCTTACTTTGACTTTTATTTCATTGATTCTCTTTTCAGCTATGCCCATTCTATTGTTATTTAGATTTGTTCTTAGTGTTAGTTATTATATTTTTCAGTTACATGCTTATTATTGTATCTTTCACCTTATTTTCACTTTATTTTTCACAGTCTCTGCTATAGTTCTTCAGCTCATGCTCTATTTTATTGAACACCTTACTCATGTTTATTTTAATGTTCTGTGTAAATAACTTCAAACTGCCAGATTAATTTTTAATGAGCTTTATAAAATTTTAATTTAACATCATAGACTCTGAATTATGGTGTATTCCTCCAGAAAGGACTCAAACTTTAAGTTCTTCAATTCTTCCAGGCCGGCGTTGTCTTCAAATCCTCTCAACCTTAGCAGTTGTGATGTTCATTTTCTGTCTCAGCAGAAGAATGAGAGTCATGATTCAGAAACTCTCCTCATGTTTTCAGGCCCTCTGCATCTGAAGGTCCATGGATACCTCCAGAGAAAAAGGGAGGTATTTTGCTGATCACTCTACCCCTCCATTCTATCTACCTCTTTGGGTAATTCTATGTGGGTAGCCTTCAGGGTTCTTTAAATGACCTTTTATGCAGTAAACATTGGTCTCTTACGATCCAACCACCTTATTGAGAAATAGAAAACATTTATTTTAAAAAGTTTGGCACGCTTCATATTTATAAGAACAAAATAATAAAATTATTTCTACTACAATTATTTAAGAGTCTTTATGTATAAAATTGTTAAAGCATGTGCACATAACTCAATATCTTCATAATGTAAAATGGAAATATGAATTCAAATAAATTTTTGAAACAGCTTGGTACTAAACATGTGATTTTAGTTGGCTCAATTCACTTCTCAGCTTCTTCTTGTGGAGGGGCTACCATTTTCAGTTTGACTTCCTCACGAATAATAATAATAATTATTATTATCATTATTTTTGTGGTGCTGGGGATTGAACCCAGGGCCTTGTGCTTGCAAAGCAGGCACTCTACCAACTGAGCTATATCCCCAGCGCACGAATAATTATTTTATAAATGAGAAAAATTATACAAATCCCTGGAAGGAAAATAAATGTAAAAATCAAGCACTGACACTGTTTCTCAAGGGACTGTTCAAGTGTTTGCTTCATTAAGAAATCTGAAATAATTTTGATAACAACCACAAATGTTTCTATATCACACTGACCTACGTCATGACAGATGCTGTGTTTGCTGAGTTAGGTGGAGTAGAGCACAGAATGAGAGCAAAGAATTAAAACAGAGTAAGGATGACTGAGTATATGTTAGTTAAAACTTATAAGCGACTATGTGGCCCTAAACTCTTTTTAAGAGTGAGGTAGGTAGCCAAATTGTGTTGTGAGTGGAGGAATGTTAATGATTATCCTTCCTTTTAAAGGGCATTTTTTGAATGACTGCTTCTTTCTGAATGGGCTAAAGAGAATCAAGGACAGAGACAGGAAGGGCAGTAGAAACTAACACAATAATCTTTGCTCATCTCTTCTTTTGTCAGGAACATAAAGGCAAGACATCCTCTAGTAGGTCATATTTCAGGTTTGGTTGGCCAAGCTTGAGTTATTTACTTATTTTCAAACTGCAACCATATCTGAGGAAGAGATATATTATATGACATTTTCTGCGGTCATAGTAGAAGACAGGCCTTGTAGGCAGGAGAAATGGAATAAGCATATGTGGTTAAGCAATGCTTAATGGTTAATATTTGGAAAGCTGAGACTTAGAACATTACAAATGCCTTACAATTATTATGTACAAAATTAAATTGCTGAAGTTTTCGTATTAGACTAGTGTTTCTGACTACTTAGAAAAATGCACCAAGTGAGCAAGACTGGAAGAAGAGAATCCATTCATAAGACGATTTCCATAACTTGGGAAGCATATGGCAGTATACAATAGTGATGAGGGAGTAGCTGAAAGAACTGAGAATGTCAGAGAAGAGATAGTAGGGATGTTGCACTGTTACCATGACATCAGGGACTGTTACTTACAATGTTGAGGACTGGGTTTCTGGATGGACAAATGGGGAGATCATGCTGCCATTATTGAAATTTCTGTTTTTTCTTTGTTTTTGTTTTTTTTTTTTTTCTTGAAGGCAAATAAGTTTGGAAGGAGAGATGGATTTTAGCTCTAGTTGAGCATAAAAAGTGGTTGCAAAAATCTAAGTAGTAATGCACAATAAGCAGGGCCTGAAGAAAGGAAAGTATCAAGGTTCAGTAGATGTGAGAGTCATCTGCATGCAGATAATCATGTCCAAAGAATAGAATATTTAACACAGAGTACTAAGATTGACAAGATGGTGCTCTGAACAAATATGTCACCCCCTTCTGCAGCATGTCAGTGATGTGAGCGACAGAGACAGAGACAAATGTAAGTAAATGACAAAGGTTTAAAAAAGAAATTTGAATGAATTCTATTAGTAATAAACAAGAAATGTTCAGTATCAGAATAGAAAGATCATATACAAAGCAACCTTCAGAAATAGTGAGTAGAAACCACAACCCTAAAACGCACGTAAGAATATACTACTGCACAACTAGAAGAAATTATAGGGAATGAACCATGAACATAGAATTTCTCTTTGAGAAGAGAAACTGTAGAATTATTGTCTCAAATACTAAAAAAGTAAATTATCAATAAAAATGTTATTGACAGCCACCTTTGAGCACACAAACCTAAATTGCAGTCATACATCTGAAAGGAGGCAAGTTAGCATTTTCACTTGATTCTACAAATAAGGTAGAAGTTTTAATGTATTAATAGAAATTTTCCAATTGGGCAACTCAGGAGTGCATTGTGTGTTTTGATTGTATTAAGGGAGAAATTATGGTCATGGTCTAAGGAATCTTAACTTCATACATAGTAAATTGCAGACCTGGGAATT
The DNA here is from genome assembly GCF_902686445.1 of Sciurus carolinensis. NCBI lineage: Eukaryota > Metazoa > Chordata > Mammalia > Rodentia > Sciuridae > Sciurus > Sciurus carolinensis. The sequence goes on from NC_062223.1 coordinate 39,216,987, forward strand.
GTTGTAAATACTTCGAAAAGTGACACAGTCCACAGGTTGTGTGAGCCAGGGAGATGAAAGACTTGTTGACATACATGCTAAGTAAATAAGTTAAACACTAGGAGGATACAGTAAAAGAGCATGATTTAAACCAGGATTTTGGATGCCATACCTTTCTTGGGAGTAAAAACATCTAGGTGACAGGTATGAGTTGAGATGGATAAACAAAATAGAAGACAAATATTTTTAAACAAGGATACAAAGATATGAAGCTTCAAGTGACATTGAGAGTGGGGATTTAAGAAAGTAATGAAAAGACACTATCTGAAATTAGAAGTACAGTTCACAAACCCTACGGACCTCAGCCTGTATTAAGTATATGGTGTGGAGGAAACCAGTGGTCACTCTTAAGAGATCTATACAGAGACAATGACTTTCAGATTTCTCAGGTAGGAGTAACACATGCAGAACATACAGAGAAGAGATGAGATGTAGGAGATTCCACTGGCAGATTATGTGTAATAAATGGCAGAGTTGAAGGATTTGATAAGTGGAAGAAGAGTTGATATGATATAGGTCCAAAGGGGACAAAATTGCAATACATAAGACTGTCAGGCAGGACATTTTAATTGTGATTTAAATAAGAATGGATAGCCCACCTGGTTGAGCACACCTGTAATCCCAGAGACTTCGGAGTCTGGAGAAAGAGCAATTCAAGTCCAGGTCCAGTCTCCCTGGACAACTTAGCAAGACCCTGTCTCAGAATAAAATTTCTGTAACAAACCAGACTGTGGATATCTCTCAGTGGTAGATTGTTCCTAAGTTCCATCCCCAGTCCTGCATAAACTAAAATTAAATAAATAACTAAATAAATACGCATCATTTATTTTAGTTAGAGCTATTTTAGTTATAGTTATATAGATACACTGCAGAGTAGTGGTAGTGAAGTTTCTGATGTCCAGTTTTCTCTATGGAGGATACAACTCACTTTCTTTCTCTATATTTCTGTGCTTGATGATAAAGTGTGGTAGTGAGAGCTCAGTGGTCTCGCATAGTACCTGCAGTATTGTAGGATGCCTTTAAATACATGGCTAGGCCGATATTTTGTGTTACACTCTGGAATTTTAGGCATGATTGACTTAACTGTGAAAATTGTCTTAACTCAGATGACTATTAACCGTTTGTGAGTGTATGTGTTTCCCTCTTAACATGCCTATTAATACAGAGATATTTGCTAATGATAAAATCGTACAGCAACTTAATGGTTATAGTAACTTCTTGAGTGTTTATAATTTTCTTAAAAAATGCATATTTTTGGCTATGGTAAATATGAAGATATTTATAGAAACACTTTGATGACAGAATATAGCAATACACATAAATGTGCTAAATTGCTGTAATTTCATAAAATTCATGGAAAATATATGCAACAAATACAATAGGAAAATGTATGGTACTTTATAATATCAACTAACATTTATTGAGCTCCTGCTATATACTAGTATAATTATCACATTACAAGGTATATTTTCTCACTTCATATCTATGAATAATAATGTCCTCTAAATGAGGACTTTGAGCTCAATGAACTTAAAGAATTTGTACATGCATACTCACAGATTATGGTGTAAAATCATGAATTACACCCCAACTCCAGACCTAACACATTTAACCATTGTGCTATCTATTTCTCATCCATTGCACAACATAGCATTTTATACTCAGGTGACTCAATCATGGAGCAATGACTTAATGAGCTTTCACTCTGATTCAAGAGTAAATGTTGTGAAATGGGGTATTGATTCCATGCCATACTTATCAGGTGTTCATGATATTAATCTGGACTGCAGCTGGTTAAAGATAAAGAAAACATGATCTCCTAGGTGACCAATAGACTGAATATGTTATGATCACAAACTGGTGTGTGTGTGTGCTTCATACTATTTGAAAGAGTCCAAGCACAAGAGCAATTCAGGAAAGCTGGTGGTTATTTCAATTCAAATGATGAACCAGAAGAATTAGCCACAAGGGAAACTTGAGCTGAGCTATGAAATATATGAGTAGTTCAAGTAGAAGTATCAGCACTTAGACACAAAAAATGTGTATTTATAATATGGCAAGTTTCTTGATTTAAATGGAATCAAGTCAATAGGAAAGGAATGATAAAATGGACTGACAGTGTAAGAAACTCAAATCATATGCTATTATTTCACAGTTTATTTACTATGCACTGGATAATTTGAAAACATTTGAGTAGAGAAATATTGTGATAATAATAGCTATATTTGGTGGAGATTAATCTGGAAGATATTTATATAAACCAGCACAAGAAGTTCTCAGTTATAAAGTCACAATGAAGATTTTTATAATAAATAAAATTAAATGTAGGCAATATCCTTTTAGACTTTCCTCTAACTTTAGCAGTAACTTTGGATAGCGTAAATTTCATAACCATGTAACCATGGTGGGTGTTTTAGTCAACTTTTTCACTGCTGTGACTAGAGGACCTGACCAGAACAATTTTAGGGGAGTAAAAGTTTATTTGAGGGCTGATGGTTTTAGAGATCTTACGCTATAGAAGGCTGGCTCCATTCTTCGAGGCTCAAGGTGAGGCAGAATATCATGGTAGAAGAGTGTGGCATGTTGATCAGGAATCAGAGAGAGACTTTACTCACCCCATACAAAATATATACCCTAAAGCCATACCCCCAATATCCACCTGCTTCAGCTATACCTTACCCACCTACAGTTGAATGGTTAATCCCACCAGGAGATTAATTCACTGATTGGGTTAAAACTTTCACAACCCAATTATTTCTCCTCTGAACCTTCTTGCATTGTCTCACACAAGAGCTTTTGGGGGACACCTCACCTCGAAACCATAACAGTGGGCAATTGCTAATCTAATATTTCAAAGGGTTAAAATGTCTGGCAAAAATTAAAGAAAAAAATAAGCCTGACCTAATATTAAAATTTAATGTACTAATCCTTCTCTCTGTGTTTCTGTTTCTCTCATTCTGTCTTTGCCTTCCTATCTCTCTCCCTCTCCCTCTGCCTCTCACTCTGTCTCTCTCTTTCAGCTTCTCTGTCTCTCTTGTCTGTGTGTGTGTGTGTGTGTGTATGTGTGTGTGTGTGTGTGTGTGTGTGCATGTTTATTCTGTGCAGCTTATAATGTGTGATGGGCTCACTTGTGTTCTGGAAGAAAGGAGAAAGTGGGTAGAATCATAATGAGTCATTCAGCATACCTCCTTCATCACTTGACCCTTATACTTGATTAAATAACTATTTGACTGATCAAACAATGTGACCAAAAATCATGTTCTCCCAGGGCAACTGAAGATTCTTTCAGTCAAAATTGGTCACACAAGGACAACTTTTGCCACACCTACGTCTTCCCATTCATTTTTACAATCTTTTAATACCATTACTTTTCAACAAATGAATGACTAAAATTCAGGAAATCATCTATAACTGCATTACAAAAAAATAGATGCCCAATGGAACAATATTTGTGAGATGCAAAATTTCTTGCCTTCAACAACTTCATACAATTGGCTCTATTATATTTTTGATTAATTAACATCTTCTAAGAATTTATTGTCTCAAAAAATAATAATAATTCCCTGACTTGTTCAAAGTTAAGACTTAAAAAGAGCTCAGAAATAAGTGCAAGGGGGTTACATTTCCTGAAGGAAGTCGAACACATGGTAAGTCAGCTGTTCTGAATATTTCTTTGTCTCATTTGTCAGAAACTTTTATGTTTGGATTATTTAATATCCCCAAATTTTTCAGATCATTCTTGTAGTTCAAGCTATTTTAGTTATGGACATTAGTCATGAAAAACTTCACTCTATCTTTAAGTTAATCTTGAAAAATAAAAATTATTAAGATTTGTAATAGTCTAATATTAGATAAACATAAAAGGTTAACAGAAAAACTCAATGAATCTTTTGAAAACAAAGAGGGAGAACTTATGCTGATTTCTGAATGATATACACATGTACCTACAGTTTTATTCCATTCTCAGATTGGGATTAAGTTGACAATCAATGTGCCTTATCATTTCTGTGATTTAACATACAATTAAGAATTAGGAGCACACTCTAAATATGTCTAACTAAAAGCATGTCTTGGTGATACAGGGGGATAATTAGGCAGATGTGACAGAAAATTACCAAAAGAGGAGTTTTCTTACAAGAAATATATATGTATATGTTTATATATGTATGTATATATATACATATATGTGTGTGTGTGTGTGTGTGTGTGTGGGTGTGGGTGTGGGTGTGCATATATATATAAATGTTTCCCTCCTTTATTTTGTACTTCAGAAAGTTGCTTGCATATACTAAGTCCAAATATTTTAATGTATTGAAAATTATGTTTGCATTACCAAAAATATTTGTTTTAAATGAAACTAACATACATATTTGAAATTAATCAGTTACTTATTCATCATATTTGTTTCTAAATGTGAAAACCAAATTGGCGACTCCTTTAAGCAACAACTTTCAGCTGGTGCTGATTAATTTATGAAGACGACATTTCTCTTTAGTCCAGAGGAGCTTAGTACTTTAGTTTCTACAAAAAAAAAAAAAAAAAAAAATACACCTAGGGTGTTTTCCTATTTTCTGAGAAATTTTATAATTTCATAATCATAGACCATTCACTCTCTGCCATGACATTTGAAAGAGCAGATAATTGGGGAATGCATTACACACTCCAGTTCTGTATAAGTTATACTTTCTGTGTCCTCAACCAGAAAGCTAAGTCTCTGACTCCATGGAGATATCACAACATTCCATTATTTTGGGGCCACAATCTACCAGTCTTTTTCAAGAAGGAATTCTTGACTCCCACTTCCAGTTTACAAACTGTGTTGTGGTAATCTTCCTACACTTGTTTTGAAATGTCATCTTCTACAATAAATTATAGAAAATAATAGTAGAATTGACAGAAAGCTACATTCACTGTTCACAATCCAGGCACAGAATTTGAGATGAGTGACAAATTCATCAAATGTAGCAAATAATAAAGAGTATATTATAAAATTGATCACATGATGCTAGGTGCATATGTGAATATATCACAGAAAATCCCACTTTTATGTATAGTTTTAATTTACTGATTTAAAAAAATAAATAGAAGGGAGACCAGTAGAGTAGAGAAAGAGAGTCAGGGAAAGAATTAAAGGAAGAAGAACGGGAATACTGGGAAATGAAATGGTGAGAATTGCGTGCATGTATGAGGACGTCAGAGGAAACACTACTATTATGTAGAATTATAACATTAGAATTATAATGTGTTAATAAAAGCAGAAAAAATGTGACAGTAGTAAGAAAAGATGTCACAGACATGCAAAATTTCATAGCAGAACACAGAATAATTAGACCAAAAAGGAAGTATCTACTGTTCTGTTATATAATACTGACAAGGTATATAAATTATTTCAGCTTTTCTGAGTGGCTATTTGGTTGTCTTAATATAGTAATAAATTGGGTATATATTCAGAGAAAATATTAACAGTAATAATGTAAACCTAAATAATTATTTAATGTATATTTATCCTGTGCTTTCACAAATACCACTTCTAGGAATTTATCTTAGAAATAATAAAAGTAATGAGGACAGTACATTAATGGAAAAAATTATATTAGGGAAAGTTAAATTAACCCATACACAACAAAGGAAGATGATTTGAGTAAAGAGTGAACATTTATACTAATGTTGAAAACTAATACAAGGTCCTAGTTTTTTTTTTTTTTTTTTTTTTTTTTTTTTTTCATACATCTATCTTCTATGATTACATTTTGGGAAGTTCTTCCAAAACAATATTTATAATTTGTATCATTTAAGTTTTCTTTCTAAAATGTTATTTTTGTGTTTGTAAATGGGAGTCATCTACATAATAAAACTAAATGTGAAAAAAGACCCATACCAGGAGAGCGTCAAGGGCCACAGGGGTTCTGTGCTCACTCTTCAGCATGTCAGTCAGACAAGATCCTTGTACTATATCCATTTCAGTCACTCATGTTTCACATGATACCACGAGTCAACCTAAATTGTATTCCATCTATTATGTTTAAAGAGGCATGGCGGTCTGTCAAATACTAGATGAATAAGTCTCAGGGGGAAAAGAAGTTATTCTTCCCTTTAAGTTTAATGACTTCAGTGTATCTTAAGAAAGTCGTTCCACCTACAAAAATTCATCTCCTAAAGCCAGAGATGTGAATAGGTATTTGTGAGTAGACTATGTTATTTATTCACAAATGCAATTGGAGTTCTTTATCATCAATCATTCTTTAAAAATTAGTATTATTTTGCATTTTGCAAACTGGTATGCATTTTTTTTTCATGTGATGATCACAATTCTGTGCAGCAGGTATTCGGATTATACACACTAAGAAATAGGAACAGAGATTAAGTGAATACCTCAATCCACAGAGCCAAAAATTGTAGAACATAACCTCAGATACTAATGTCATGAAACCAAATTTATTTGTTTCCTTCAAGATCCTGCCAATCCCCATTTTTATCCAAGTACTATACACATTAATATAAATACCTGTCGCACTATAGACAACATAAAAGCTAACAGTGAAATAAAAGCCACTATAGTAAATTGCATTATTCCTTAGAATTCTAAAATGAAATTGAAAGCAATCTGTATTATGTTGAGGTTTTCCCTCTTTCGGAGAATTCTAAGATTAATTTAAAAGGCACATCATACCAACTAAAGAAGTATATGCAGGGCTTTTGCAAGTTTCTAAACGTTTTAAAAATTTTGTTCACTCTTTTATCAAAAGGCTTTGTCATTTCTAATTCCCACACAAGGAACAGACAGACACAACACAAGGGAGTGAGTAAGAGTGTTCCAGAGTCAAATCCCTAGGTAGGATTCCTAGGTAGGATTCTGTCCCCCAACTCCCTTAGATTTGTGACCTTGAGCAAGTTCCTTCATCCCTCAGTGCCTCTTATTGTCTTCTACAAATGGCTGTGAAATTATTTACCTCACAGTCTGTTGTGAAGAATAATGTGTGTAAACTCATTTATGTAGGTTAAAAGCTTTTGTATAAAATATACCTTTCTGGCCTCACAAGAACCCTAAGATGTAGGTGTCTTTATCCTTACTTTGGAGATGAGATCATTGAGCCTTAGAAAGTTAATTAACTTGCACAATGTCAAACAGGTTTGTGTGTCAGAGCAGGAAATGAAACAGAAGTCTGATTATAAAGCCTGTTTTAACCAGTATGTTATATTTTAACCTGGAGCTAGGTGATGCATGAAATGTCATATTCCCTAAAGTACTGCATTATTTAATCAATTCAGTAAGTGTGAAATTATACAAAATGAGTTTTGTTTTCGGAAAACTAGACATGTTACCAATTTTTTCTTTGTTAAAAAAGTTTGCCTTTAAAGAACAGGTTAGAATTCAAAGTTTTCTGTTGGCCATTTTACTACAATGATTGCACTTATTACATAATGCTAGCTACCATTTATTGAACGTACTTCAGAAACTTTCATATATTATACCCAGATTTTATAGCAACAATGTAGCAGGTAAGAAATCTAAATCTTGTAAACATTAAGAAAGTCACTTGAGTTTGTCCAGGTATAAAGTTTGCAGACTTGTACAATGAAATCAAGTTGTCTTAACTCCCATGTTTATGCCTTTTCTATTATGTAAAAGTTCCTCTTACCATGGACTTCCTCTATGAGTCAAATAGTATCTTTACAACAGTCACATGTAGCTAGTGATAATGTCTCACTTACATGGGATAATATACTCAGCATGCCTCTGTATTCTGTTATTCTGCTTCCCTCACTTCACACTTAAGAATACTTTAGCTTAATTCTTTATCCCATTGCCATCTTTCTACCCGCTCTCCAACCATCCATCAAAACCTTCATGGATTTCTGTCCACACTTTACTTGATCCATCCACTGCCCAAGTGGCTGTTGGAGCATCTTTTCTTATGGGAAGGAGATGCTAAATAAGACATGGCATGGGGATGCATATAAAGTAAGTCTAACTAGTGGGAAATAATACTGGTTTCAGTTTTTCTTCACTTCTTGGAAAAATGACACATCTTGTTTGTTCTGTATTATACCCATATTTAATAAAATTGGTAAAAGGTGTGTTAAAATACACCCCTCAATATATAACCAACTAGAAATCATGAATGCTAGTTTATATCAGAAAAAAAAAGTGTATGTTAGAAGTTTCAAAATATTTTCCTCAGGGTATGTATTTCCTACAATTAGAAGTTTGAGGGTAATCTTGCAGGATTTGTCTAAATAAACAGTATCTTTATTTCAATAAGGCATGGTTGCTATGCTTAGGTTATTGATGTCAGTGTTTCAGTATTCACTTGAAGTGAAAATATCAAGTGTTGTTCTTTAAAGCTCGACCTTGGGAACGTGTAATCTGGTACAATCTTTCAATTGATAATAAATTGTTTGCTGATTCTGTGTCACTTGGAAACATTATTGACTCTGTAAGTTGCCTACAGCCCCATTAAGCATAACTGTTCAATGAATGAAGTAATACCACGAAGTCTCAGGAAAAGTTTAAAAGAATACTTCTAAGACAAAGCTAACATGAGGCATTCTTATTTTTTATTTCACAATTATTTGATGGATGCATAAAATGTGTATATATTTATGGGATAAAATGTGATATCTCAAAACAGGTATAAAGGAATGTGAATGTTCAAATCATGGTAACATGTATCTCCTAAACTATTTATCATTTCTTTATGATAAAAACATTCAAAATTCTTTCTTCCATCTTAATAAATATATACAGCAGAAAGGAAACTAGTCAGGTAGGGGAAGGGGATAAATGAGAGAGAGGAGGGGATACATGCATGTGAGATATTGGGGAGTAAAACTTATCAAATTTTGTCCCATGCATATGTCAATTTTGTCCATGCATATGCAAAAATATAAAACTAAAATAGAAAGCTAAATGAATGTAGATAGGTAAAGATAGAAGGTTATCATATTTTACAGTAATCCTACTATAGAGTTGGGGGAGAGAGGAATGAAGACATTTGACCAATGAATTCTACATTAGAGTCAGAAGAAAGAAGTTCTGGTGTGATATCTAGAGTAGGGTGACAGCAGAGGTTCTATTTAAAAATTTTAATTGATAGAATTTGATAGAGTTATATGGTACAATATAATCTTTTGAAACTATGTATATAGTGGAATGGTTAGTAAACCTAATTGACAAATGTGTCACATCATTGTTACGGCTCATGTGTTCAGTCCTGTTCCCCAATGCCACAGTGTTCACAGGGGGGGCTCTTTGTAGGTGATTAGATCACTAGGGCTCTGACATTGTGATGAAAGAGGATTCATGGCTTCATTATTGGGAGGTGGAGAAAGACACAGAACCTAACTTGGAGGACATGTATTCTGGGGTTACAACTTATCCCTGATCTCTCTCTTTCTCCCTCTCTCTCTCTCTTTCTCTCCATCCTGCCACACGCTGAGCAGGTTTTCACTACTGTGTCCTTTCACCATGATGTTCTTCCTAAATTTAGGCCCAGAGCAATGGAGTTGGCCATCCATGGTGCTGAATCTGTGAGCCAAAATCAACCTTTCCTGCTTTAAATCATTATGTATTTTGGTCTCAGTGATAAGAAGATTACTAAAACAAACACATCTATATTTGGAAGTGTGAGAACACTTGAAATTTATTCTCTTAATCTCTATACAACACCATTTTCTGTCTTAGTAGGTGTTTACATACATAAAATACATGAAGCCTCTGATTTCAGTATTGCATTTTTTATATGAACTAAATGTAATATGCTCAATATTTGAGAATTGACTACTACTAGATTTCTATGTACAAAGTACTCTCGTATGTAAATTCTAGAGTATTTAAAAGGCAATTGTGTTTGTGTGTGTGTGTACACACATTAAGATACAAGGTTAAGTGGTAATTAATTACTTATTAAAGGAAAGCTCTTTCATGTGGCATTAATAGGTTTAATTAAAACTGAAGATTTCTTTAAAGTAATGGAAACTTCAGATTATTTCACTACTTTTTTTGGCAAGAAATCCTGACTAGAAATGTCTGAGAATTTAGTGATGTAAGATCCTTGTAAAACACATTAGGTAAATTAAGAACCTGTAGGATTAACATAATGATTCCTGTATGTCTAGAGGGGATGCTTGAATATACTTGAACCTTTCTGTTTTGTTTTACTTTGTCCTTACATAGTTCACCTTTCAAACCTCAGTTTCTGAATGTCTTGACTATTGAAAACTCAATAACAAATGTTGACCCTTAAAATAGCAGTCATATAAATGAAGTCAAGTTCAATTAACAAATGCACATCTTCTCTGTAGAGCAAACAAGCCACTCATTGTAAATTATTCACAAAGGGCATTTAGAAAGTCATGAAAATTAATCATCTTGGTTATATTTTCATGTGTATGTCCGTGTAAGTGTATATGTATATGTTGTCTTCATTTCATTATGAGACTAAAGCTCTGAAGGTTAAAATTCCATGAGTTAAGTCTTTTTTTTTTTAATTTAAAACAACAGTTATAAAGAATATATTAAGAATATATTAAGAATATATTAAGCATAAGAACATATTAAGCATATAGAATATATTAAGCATAAGCATGAAATTTTTTCTATAAATATTTAGCTTTTCAAAGCCAAATTGCCTGGGTTTGAATATAAATTCCAATATTTGCTTACTGGACAAAGTTTTATTCTTGAATTATATCACCTTTCCAAAAATGTTGAATGAAGGTGAGACTAATACTGTCATCATATGTGTATCTTAATTAACAGGAAAATTTCTTAGAAAGTTTCTATAGTGTTATACATGTGCAAATAACATTAATAGCTATAAATATTACATTTTATTTTTAATAGAATTTGCCATTATTTTCCTAGAATTTGCTAAAATAATATGCATTGTCCCCATTACCTCTCTTATGTTAGATTGAAATGTTTCCATTTCATATCAAACTATTTTTTGGATTTATAGAATCACATTTATTGTTCAGATTTTGCAAGTTAATTTATCAGTAATTACTAAAAAATGTAATTCCATCAACACATATCACAATTTATATTTCATAATTTGGTAATGTTCTTCTTCAAGTGAAGCAAGAGGCATCACAAATGCTAGACCTTAAACTCTACTACAGAGCTATAGTAACAAAAATGGCATGGTATTGGGACCAAAATAGATATGTAGATCAGTGGTAGAGAATAGAAGACACAGAGAAAAACCCACATAAATACAGTTATCTCATACAAGAAAAAGGTACCAAAAACATACATTGGAAAAATGATAGACTTTTCAACAAATGGTGCTGAATATCCATATGTAGCAAAATGAAATTAAACCCCTGTCTCTCACCCTGCACAAAACTCAACTGAAAGAGGAACAAGAACCTAGGAATTAAACCAGAGATGCTGTGAGCAATAGAAAAAAAAGTAGACCCAAAGCTTCATCATGTCAGCTTAGGACCTGACTTCCTTGACAAGACTCTAAAGCACAAGAAATAAAATCAAGAATCAATAAATGAAATGGATTAAAACTAAAAAGCATCTTCTCAGCAAAGGAAACAATAATGTGAAAAGAGAGTCTATAAAATGGAAGAAAATCTTTACCACACTTACATCAATTAGAGCACTAATCCCCAGGACATATAAACACACACACACACACACACACACACACACACACACACTCACACACACACAACAAAATTAACACCAAAATAATCAAATAACCAATCAATAAGTGAGCTAAGGAACTGAACAGACCCTTCACAGAAGAAGAAATGCAATTGATCAACAAATATATGAAAAAATGTTCAATATCTATAGCAATTAGAGAATTGCAAAACAAAACTAATATTTCATCTCACTCCAGTCAGAATGGCTATTATCAAGAATACAAGCAATAATAGATGTTGGAGTAGATGTGGGGACAAAGGCACACTAGTACATTGCTGGTGGAGTTGCAAATTGGTATAGCCATTCTGGAAAGCAGTGTGGAGATTCCTCAGAAAAATGGACCCACCATTTGACCCAGCTGTCCCACTCCTCAGTTTATACCCAAAGGACTTAAAATCAGCATACTATAGTGATGGAGCCACATCAGTGTTCATAGAAGCTCAATTCACAATAGCTAGATTGTAGAATCTAGACCCTTCAGAAGATGAATGGATAAAGAAACTGTTATTTATATCACAATGGAATATTACCCAGGGGTAAAGAAGAATAAAATTATGACATTTGGAGGTAAATGGATGGTGTTGGTGAATATCATGCTAATAAAGTAAGACAATCCCAAAAGCCCCAAGGCCAAATGTTTTTTTCTGATAACTGGATGCTGATCAATAATGGGGTTGGGGGAGGCAAAGGAAGATGGAGGAACTTTGGATTGGGCAGAGGGAAGTGAGGAGAGGTATGGGGGATGGGAAATATTTTAGAATGAGATGGACATTATGACCCTATATACATATATGATTGCACAAATGATGTGACCACATTATGTACAAACAGAGAAATGAAAAGTTATGCTCCATTTGTGTACAAAGAGTCGAAATGTATCTACTGTCATGTATAACTAATTAGAATAAATTTAAAAAATATTCTCTTTAGTCATATCTCTTATGAGTTTTTACATAGTTGTCCTTAAGAAATAAACTTCTGGGACTGGGGAGATAGCTCAGTCGGTAGAGTGCTTGCCTTGTAAGCATAAGGTCCTGGGTTCGATCCCCAGCACCCAAAAAAAAAAAAAAAAAGAAAAGAAATAAACTTTCATAACTACTTAGCCTTGTTCAAATATTTTCCAATATCATTACAATATATTTGAAATAATAGTGCATAATATTTCATACCATGAATTAACTGTTATTTAGTCATCAAAGGCATACATAAATGCCAACCTCAGTGCTTATTCAGCATAAGATAAACATAACCTTTACCACCCAGGTTGAATACAAAGAGTGATGTTATTGGTCAATAAGTCTTAATAATCACAAGTAAATATAGGTATTGAGTAAGTCTATTCGGTCTTATGAGAAGGAAAGAAATGGAAATAAAAGAATATGAAAAAATGACATTTTTATGGCACACGCAAAAAAAAGAGTCATGTTCCCCCAAGTCAGGGAATGCCAGGTGTCACCAGTTGTTTTAAGTCACCCAGGCACTAAAAATGATTCTTTTGTTGAATCATTTCTTAAACTAAATGATCTGAGTACAGCTATGTCATAAAGATTTTGCAGCTGAAGAGATTGAAGATTAGAGAATGTATCTTCTGACATTCCATCTGCAGTAAGTGTGGGGTTCAAACTGAAACTGTATGCAATGTGGCTACACAGTCCCACACCCTGACTCAGAAGCATAAATAATGACTTAAATAATGCATGAGAGAAAAATACACTGTTTCATGTGACCATAAAATTTTTAAAATATTTTGAAAATACAAGCAAAATTTAATTTATAGGAGAATTGAGGCTGTAAGTTGGTAAATAACTACTCCTCAAACTCTCATCCCTCAATGAAATGACATCTACTTTAAGAGAACATCTAGATATTTTTCCAGTGTTTGCTTTTGGTTTTGCTTCTGTTTCTCATTTGAATGAGCAAAATATTTGGCAAACACATTAGTGAACAAGATGTATACAATAACCCATGTTTCCCCTCTACCTTCAGAGAAAAGAAAATAAGATAGTAAAATATTAAACCTTTGCAATTCAAAAAATTGTCTATACATTTTTCAAAAACTTGAGAAACTTGATTCATTGTCAAGTATTTTATTTAATAGGTTTTTATTTTTTAACTTTAATTAATTGATGAAAAGGCTTCTGTGTTTAAAAATATTATTTTATGAATAAAATTATTTTATTTTCAACCAGACATACAATAGGTCACATTCTTCGTTGTAATTTCATTTACTTTGGATGCAATATTAGTGTTTATGTATGAATATTTTAAAACAAATTTGGATAATAAATTTGATTCCAAAATATGTTCTGTATAATATTAGTGACTAGAAATCATTTTGTTCAATTAATCTTTGGTGTACCTATGATATAAGCTTTGGAGTGAGCATTGTAAAAACAAGAATAACGTAATATTCTTTTCTTTGTTAGTCATTACATAACCATTTATTACTTTTTTTAGAAACTGTGCTAAATAATGAGGATATAATGATAAGTAAGAATTTTAAAATAACCTGTCATTATAGTTCTTACTGTTTAGTAGAACAGAGAGACAACTTTTCAGTTACCACAAAACATCATGGATTCTATTGTGTAATTTGATATAGTATATCATAGACAGTCAAATAAGTGGAGATAATTTTGCTTGGTGTCTGTAGTGGGTTGAATATTTCCCACCCAAAATTTGTGTTCATCTGGCATATCAGTATATGACCCCCAAAAGAATGTTTGCAAATGTAATTACTTAAGATGAGGTCATACTGGATTACGGTAGGCTCTAAATCCAATAAGAGTGATGTCCTAATAAGAAAAGGGAAATTTGAATGCAGAAACACAGAGACACATGTGATTAATGTGGTCTTCTGAAGACAGAAACAGAGATAAGAGTCATGCTCCCCCAAGTCAGGGAATGCCAGGTGTCACCAGAGACTGGAAGAGTAAAAGCAGCACTCCTCCCCAGAGATTCCAGAGGGAGCATGCTTGGCATTGATGACACCTTAGTCTCTGTAACTAAGAAGAAATCAATTTCAGTTGTTTTAAGTCACCCAGCTAATACAATTTACATTGTGGCCTCTGGGGGAAAAAAATGTATACTTTAGTGTTGGAAATTTGACCGTTCTATAACAAATACCTGAAAATGTGGAAGTGGCCTTGGAATTAGGTTACAAGTTGAAAGGCTGAAAATTTTTTGAGCTCTACCATCAAAAAATTTAACTTGAATTTAGGAGATGGTTGATAGAAATATGTATGCTTAATGCAATTCTGGTGAATTATGGCATTTAAATAGAGTATTTAGAGACCTCTTTTAGTGTTAGACACTAGCATATGTTATCAACACAATGTTGATATAAATTACATTAAAAGTGCTTCTGATGAGATCTCAGAATATAAAAAATATGTTATTGGATACTGACAAATATAATTGTTATTATAAGCAGAAGAAAACTTGGCTGAATTAAGTTATAGTATTGAGTGGGAATTAGAATTTGTAAGCTAAACACAGAGATTTCTAAGCAATTCATGAAAGATGTGACCTTTTTTCTCCTTGAACTAATACTAAACTGCCAGAGGAAAGAGATAAATTGAGGAAGGAACTGTAAAGCAAAATAATTACTTGGAAATTTTTCATCCCATCACAGATAATGTACTCTAGAAACATACTAAGGAAGTAATGGTTAATTTGAATCGTCAACTTGATTAGGTTAAGAGATGCCAAACTTAAGAAGTTTCTGGGTGTGTCAATGAGCTTGTGTCTAGGAATGATTGGTAAGTGGGATAGTGAACTGGAAACCCTCCCTAAGCATGGGCAGCATCGTCCAATAGGATGGTGGCTTGAATGGAAGAAAAGTTGGAAGAACAAGGAAGCAGCAACAGATGCAAGCTTGACTCTTCTTGAACGGGTTCTGATTGCAGCTGTGACCACCTGAGGATATTAGACTCTCGCTTCTTCACTTTTCCAAAGGGGACTCTGCCAATGATGCTCCAGGGAGCTTCCAGAAGCCTTTTTGGTCTTGAACTAGGGTAGCACCTTTGATTCCTCTTGTTCTAAGGCTTCAACCTCTTGGACTGCCCAGCCTCTGGTTCCTCCAGCTCTCCAGTCTGATGATGGCCATAGTGAACTATGCAACATCTGGTTATGTAAGCCAATCTAACAAATACCCCTTTTATAATCATATTTCCTGTTGATTCTGTTCCTCTAGAGAACCCTGACTAATACAAAGGGAAATAGCAAAATAAATTTTGTTGAAGAGATTGTACTATGAGTAGATGCAATCTCCCATTTTAAGACAAGTCATCAATAGAAATGGGTTATTCGCAAAAGATTTGCAGAGAATCCTTTGTGCAATGGTATGGATCTCCTCCACATATGTGGAAAACAGAGTGTTTCTAAT
The DNA here is from genome assembly GCF_902686445.1 of Sciurus carolinensis. Lineage (NCBI taxonomy): Eukaryota > Metazoa > Chordata > Mammalia > Rodentia > Sciuridae > Sciurus > Sciurus carolinensis. Next base: position 39,233,075 of record NC_062223.1, read on the forward strand.
AATTTTGTGTCAACAGAAACAATTACTTGGATGGAAGAGGTGAGAGACAGGATGAAGTGAATGAACAGTGACATTTAGGGAATTATATAGGTAGGAAATGAACTTATAAAACTACTTAGGTACAAACATGTCCTGTCCATTATGAAAAAGGAAAAGTAACTTTGAAGAATGAGGCAGATGTCACAAAGGCAGACGTTGGCAGAACCTAAGTGGGAGTATCAGGGCCCTTGAGGAGAGAATGATGGGCCTCCTTGAACCAGGAGAGTGGAACTTCCATGGACCTGGGGGTGGATCGGGTCACAAAGAATATTCTTAGACCCTGAAACCTAGAGGAATTTGCCCTACTAGATTCCACCTATGCTTTAAAACAGTCACTCTTCTATTTTTTTTTTTTTTTTAAGTTTTGCTCTATCAGAACGGGAATGACTGTCCTATGTCTGCAACACAATTATATTTTGGAATTTGATCATTTCTTTTCTAGATTCACAGTTTCAAAGAGGAATAAAGGTATTTCTCCAAGATGAATCATATTCACAATGTCACATTCCATTAAGATTTATATTATTTAAATGATTTAATGTGGATCTTTTTAGTTAATGTTCATAGGGTATCTTAAATTAGAGTTAATTCTCAAATTGATTAAGACTCTTGGGAGATTGGGATGTGGTGAATACATTTTTTATTAGGTCAACATGAATTTTTGGTGGCTGGAGGTGGATGCTTGGCTGAGTAATAACTCTCACATAATTCATGCCACCCAGAACCTTAGAATATGAGCTCACTGGAAATAGGGTTTGCGCAGATTTATTTAGGTAGATTAAGAAGAAGTCTCATTGCTGTCCTTATAAAAAGTGAGAAATCCTACAGAGAAACACAGGGAGAAGTCTGCATGTGAACAGGGAATCAGAAATATGAGTTGTGCTGCCCTAGCTAAGGAAACTGAGACCCCCAGAAGCTAAACAAGCCAAGGGGAAGGGCCCTCTTGAGGGATTCTAGAGTGAAAACAGTCCTCCTGACACCTCAATTTCAGACTTCTAGGTTTTAGAAGTATGAGAGAACACATTTCTACAGTTTTAAGCTCCCAAGTGTGTACTATGAATGGATCCCATCTCCCATTTTAAGACAAGTCATCAATGATTGGACAACCTCAGAATATCATTAGTGTGAAGAATAGAAAAGGAGGGATTCATGGAGGAAGAAATATTTGAATTGATTTTTTTTTTTTATTGTGAACAAATGGGATACATGTTCTTTCTCTGTACATAGAGTAAAGGCATACCATTTGTGTAATCATAAATCTACATTGGGTAATGTTGTTTGATTCATTCTGTTATTTTTTCCCCTTCCCCCCACCCCTCCCATCCCTCTTTTCCCTCTATACAGTCCTTCCTTCCCCCATTCTTGCCCCCCTCCCTAACCCTCACTCTAACCCTAAAACTAACCCCTCCCACGCCCCATTATGTATCATCATCCACTTATCAGCGAGATCATTCTTCCTTTGGTTTTTTGAGATTGGCTTATCTCACTTAGCATGATATTCTCCAATTTCGTCCATTTGCCTGCAAATGCCATAATTTTATCATTCTTTATGGCTGAGTAATATTCCATTGTATATATATGCCACAGTTTCTTTATCCATTCATCAACTGAAGGGCATCTAGGTTGGTTCCACAATCTGGCTATGGTGAATTGAGCAGCAATGAACATTGATGTGGCTGTATCTCTGTAGTATGCTGATTTTAAGTCCTTTGGGTATAGGCCAAGGAGTAGGATAGCTGGGTCAAATGGTAGTTCCATTCCAAGTTTTCCAGGGAATCTCCATACTGCCTTCCAGAGTGGTTGCACTAATTTGCAACCCCACCAGCAATATATGAGTGTACCTTTTTCCCCACATCCTCGCCAACACCTGTTGTTGCTTGTGTTCTTGATAATCGCCATTCTGATTGGGGTGAGATGGAATCTTAGGGTGGTTTTGATTTGCATTTCTTTTATTACTAGAGATGTTGAACATTTTTCCATATGTTTGTTGATTGTTTGTAGGTCTTCTTCTGTGAAGTGTCTGTTCATTTCCTTAGACCATTTGTCGATTGGGTTATTTGTAGTCTTGGTGTTGAGTTTTTTGAGTTCTTTATAGATTCTGGAGATTAGTGCTCTATCTGAAGTATGATTGGCAAAGATTTTCTCCCATTCTGTAGGCTCTTTCTTCACATTGCTGATAGTTTCCTTTGCTGAGGTAAAGCTTTTTAGTTTTAATCTATCCCAGTTGTTGATTCTTGCTTTTATTTCTTGTGCTATGGGAGTCCTGTTGAGAAAGTCTGGTCCTAAGCCGACATGTTGAAGATCTGGACCTACTTTTTCTTCTATAAGATGCAGGGTCTCTGGTCTGATTCTGAGGTCCTTAATCCATTTTGAGTTTAGTTTTGTGCACGGTGAGAGATATGGGTTTATTTTCATTTTGTTGCATATGGATTTCCAATTTTCCCAGCACCATTTATTGAAGAGGCTATCTTTTCTCCATTGCATATTTTTGGCCCCTTTGTCTAGTATGAGGAAATTATATTTATTTGGATTTGTGTCCGTGTCCTCTATTCTGTACCATTGATCTACCTGTCTATTTTGGTACCAATACCATGCCGTTTTTGTTACTATTGCTTTGTAGTACAGTTGAAGTTCAGGTATTGCAATACCCCCTGCTTCATTTTTCCTGCGAAGGATTGCTTTAGCAATTCTGGGTTTCTTTGAATTGATTTTTGAAGGATAAAGAAGGATAAATGTGACTTTTTGTGAGCAGAGGAGAGTAAATGTTTAAAACAAAAAAGATGCCTAAATCCAAAATATAAAGGAAGTTTCATTTCTGAAACAAAAGTTGACTTCAGGAGTTTCACAAATGTAACACAAAATTAACAACTGCACCATACGGGAGGCAATACATTGGACCAGATTTGTCGGGCAGTCCTCTCTGTATGATTTTGCTTTATATACATGCCAAAAGTTTTCTATAATAGAACTATGATAGATTAACCTGATTTTTAGGAGTATTAAAAGTTTATTGAGTTGCGATTTACTTAATAAGCTGCAAAGGTTTAAGGTGTGGAATTGGATTTTTCAAAAATATGTAGACATCCATGAAATCATCACAATCAAGATAATATACATAGCTATCATTTCTAAATGCTTCTTCATGCCTCCAGGCAATTTCTTTGTTACTCACCCCAACCCCAGTCCCAAGATACCATAAATCAGCTTTCTATTATGGTAGACTAATCTGCATTTTCTTGTATTTTTTTATAATAGAAAACATATAGTATGTATTTTTTTTAGTTTTTTCTTTCATGTAGCCAATCATTTTATAATTTATCTTTTTCTATGTATGAAATAGTTTATTTCTTTTATTGTTGAGTAGTAGTACTTTGTACAGCTATAACACAATTTGTTTAAATAGTCATTTGTCAATGTACACTTTGACTTTCACAAATAGAAATGCCACAGATATTTATGTATAAGGTTTTGCATGGGTGTTAGAGACTGAAATGAGTATCTCCAAATTTCACATATTTAAGTCCTAACCTACAGTGCCTCAGAACGTGACTGTATTTTGCTATAAAATCTTTAGAGATATTAAAATAGATTCATTAATGTGGGCCCTAAGTCAATATGACTGGTGTACTTAAAAGATGGAGAAATTTGTACAAACAGTTACAGAGGAGAAATCACATGAAAATTCAGGGTAAATAAGGATGCCTACAAGCCTATAAAGAGGCTTCAAAAGAAAAATACCCTAACAACACATTGTCAGACGTCTAGCCTCCAGAATTGCATGAAAATACATCGCTCTTAATTTAGCCACCTAGTCTGTTTTTACTTTGTTAGCGCTGTCCTCACAACCTAATACACTGCACACATTCTTTCATTTTTCTTAAGTGCCATCTAGAAGTTCTATGTCTGAGTTATTTTGTAGGTGTGCATTTGGCATTATGATAGACAAAATATTTTCCAACATATTGATATCATTTTAAAAATCCATACATGATGTTTGAAAATTTCAGTTGTTCCATGCCCTTTTCAATGTATAGTACAGTAGTATTTATATAGTGTATATATATATATATATATATATATATATATATATGTGTGTGTGTGTGTGTGTGTGTGTGTGTGTATTGGTATAGTAGTATCTAATTGTGATACTAATTTCAGTTCTGACATAACCAATGATGTTGAACATCATTTTCTCAGTTCTGACATAACCAATGATGTTGAACATCATTTTCAAACTTGACATTTAAGAATGCAGTAAGTTAAATTCTATTATCATACTTTGATCTCATTTTTCCCTATTTATCAGGTCAAGTTGTTTATCTTTTATAAGCCAATTTATTTTTCATTAAATGTCCTCATTCTTGACCTAAGGAACTCCTAGAGTCCAGGAAAATAAGTGAAGACATAAGTGTAATTTTTTTTTTTTCACCCCAGAATCCTGGAAGCCATAGCTTGGATCTTTAGGTGGGGCAAGTCCCATTCTGAGATGCCTGCTGGAGACTGGAAGCTCATTGTCAGATACCTCTCACACATCAGGCTACTGAAGACTGGGAGGTTTGAATACAATATGACTGTTATAGTGTGGATTTTCTTTTTTTTCCTTACGGAAAAATTTTAAGTTTTTATTTCTTTACTATTCTTGCTCTCTTTTCCTTTTGTTTACCTTTTCCCTCAGAGTCACTTTCTCCCTTTTTGCATGCTAACAACCAACTTCTTTTGATTACACTCTCACTTTTTCTATTATCTAGAACTTCTATATATTCTTTTCTTATCCCATTAACAGCTACATTCTACACCCCTCCACATCCTATTTGTCTTCCATTTAGAAACTGCAGACCTTATTGCAAATCTGTTATACTGAAGATAATAATTGAAATCATTCTGTTTATTATGACAATAATGTTAACATCCTCATAGGGGTTATTTTGGCTTAGGGTTGCATACTGTCTGAACTGGGTACTGCTAATATTGATCTCCTCCTTAAAGAAAAGGTTTTGGAAACCTATAGGGCCACTATAAGTCTATAGGGGGCAATCTGCAATACCAAAGATCTGCCCTGCTCGAGGGGAAGATACATGAACAACATGAAAAAACAAGGAAAGAAAATGATTCAAACAAATCTAGATTCTATATTAATAGAATTCAGTGACAGTATGCTAGAAGAAATGTCAGAAAAGGACTTCAGATTACACATGATTAAGATGAAGCAAAGTATGAGATAAAAGAGCAAATGCAGGCAATGAATGATCATACCAATAAGCAGTTGAAAGAGCAACTGCAGGAAGCAAAAGATCATTTTAACAAAGAGATAGAGATTAAAAAAAAAACAAAAAACAAATGGAAGTCCTTGAAATGAAGGAAAAAATAAACCAAATAAAAAACTCAATGGAAAGCTTCACCAAAAGACTAGACCACTTGGAAGACAGAATCTCAGACAATGAAGACAAAATATTCACTCTTGAAAATAGCATTGCCCAAACACAGTAGATGGTAAGAAATCATGAACAGAATTGTCAGGGACCAAGAAGTTCTCATTCTGAGAACATTCTGACCTTTACAATAAGCAGCAGCGCCCCTCCCCCCTCCCCGGCTGATAATTCTGACAGTATGGCGCCTATGGCGCCCACGGCTTCTCTTCCGGGACTACACTTTCCCGCCGGCGCGAACTTCACCTTCCCGCCAGCGCGAATTTGCACCCTATCAGGAACCCAGCAGAAGAATACAACCAACCAGGCTGCACCTCGTCATACCCCTCATTCCCTCAGCATAAATACCTGTGAGAACAATAAAAATTTGCAGCTTGATCAGAATTCCTGTCTTGCTGTCTCTCCCTGCGTCTCTTGTCCCTTCATTCCTTCTCTCTTAGGTTTGCCGTCCGCGTTGATGTCCCGCGGGTCGGGACAGTTGGCGCCCAACGTGGGGCTCGAGCCTTTGTTTGATAAGCGAACGCTGCCCTCTGGGGAAGACTTGGCCAAGCGGGATTCGGGATCGCCTCGGTAGACACGACCGGGAGTCAGATCCAGGAGGAGAGTGAGGCCAGCGCAAGGTGAGTGATGCACCATGGGACAAGCAGTTTCGTCACATGATTTGTTTCTGACGGGTCTCAAGGAGGCCCTCAAGACTCGGGGAGCGCGTGTTAAGAAAAAGGATTTAAGATCATTCTTTTCATACATAGAGGATTTGTGTCCTTGGTTTCCCCTCGAGGGGTCAATTGATGGTAAAAGGTGGCTCAGAGTAGGAGACTGCCTCAAAGATTATTATGAGACTTTTGGTCCTCAAAAGGTGCCCGTCACTGCCTTTTCTTATTGGAATTTAATTAATGAGATTCTTAAAAGTTCACCCTTTGACAGTGGTACTTTAAGACTTGTAAAAATTGGGGAGCAGGCAATGCAATCCACCTCTCGCCCCCCATCGGCATGCCCTTCGGTTAGTATTCATATGCCCCCTACTCAGCCTTCTCAGGACCCTGGGACCCTCCCAGACCCCGGGAACCTCCCAGACCCCACCTTACCAAAAAAGTCCCCTAAAAGTCCCCCTAAGATTTATCCGGTTTTAAATCCCCATGATGAGTTGACCCCAGAGGATGAGGCTACCCTGGAGGAGGCAGCGGCTCAACACCATTCTCCAGACCTGCCACCTCTTAAAAATCCACTTCCCACTTATACACCCCCTGCCTTTCGTGCTCCGGCCCTTCAGGGACCTACTGCCCCCCCAGACATTTTTTCCTCACTTCCCTTGCCTAATCTAACCCCTTTACGCGAGTCTCTCCAACATAGGCGGGAACAAATCCAACTTTTAAAAGAACTAAAAGCCCTTGATGCCGAGCTTCGCTCACTGGCCTTGGGCACGGAGTTAACACAAACTGGCCCAAGACCCCTCAATACTCGTAAGGTGAAGCCACGTGGTCAGCCTGTTCTTGCCTTTCCAGTCACTCGCAGTCAAGCAGATCAGCCCGCACAAACTGAAGCAGAGAATTTAAAAGGAAGTCAGGAAGAGGAATCAGGGGAGGAACAAGAGGTAGAACCAGAGAGGGAACAAGAGGAGGACCAGGAATCAGGGGATGAGGAGGAGCCCACCTCTGGACAGAGTGGAGCCCTTGGTTCTTATAAAAGGCTGAGCCTCCGCTTTCTTGAAAGACTTAAAAAGGCTTGTACACAGTATGGCCCCACTGCACCTTATACACTGGCCTTGCTAGAGAACCATAGTACACAGTGGCTCACCCCTAATGATTGGAAATTTTTGGCCTGAGCCACCCTCAGTGCGGGTGACTTCCTGTTGTGGAACGCAGACTTTAGGGAATACTGTCGGGAAACTGCCCAAAAAAATTCAACCAAGGCTTCCTCTAAATCCTGGACCTATGTTAAACTAGTGGGTAATGCGCCATTTGATACTAACCCTAAACAGGCACGCTTTCCTACTGGGCTCCTAGCACAGGTTCAAACTGCTGGTTTGCATGCTTGGAGACGGCTCCCTCAAAAGGGCTCGGCCACCACCTCCCTAGCAAAAATTCGTCAGGGTCCTGACGAGCCTTACAGTGACTTTGTTGCCCGGCTTAATCTAACTGCGGAGCGCTTACTTGGACCAAGTGAAAACGAGAGCTCCTTTGTAAAATATCTTGCCTTTGAAAATGCCAACCCAATATGTCAAGATGTTCTTCAGCCCCACAAAGATAAAGGGGACCTTTCTGACTTCATTAGGCCGTGTGCCGGGGTAGGAACAGCCCATGCCATGGGTCTCGCCATTGGTGCCGCCTTCACCAAGGCCCTTCACCACCCTGGCCCACGTACTTGCTTTACTTGCAAACAACCTGGTCATTTTGCGCGAGACTGCCCAACAGGGAAACTGGGTCAAGGACCCATATCTCCTCAAACAAGGACTAAACCACCTCCGCTCACCCTTTGCCCTAAATGTGGTAAAGGTCGCCACTGGGCCAAGGAGTGTAGATCCAAGACCAATGCCCTTGGACAGCCTATTCCCTCTAACTTCTCGGGAAACTCCTCTTGGGGCCAGCCCCTGGCCCCGACCACCCCCAGAGCAAACCCAGGGGCAATAAGGTTTGTTCCCTCTCAGACTCCCAACCCAATCCAGGCTCCCTGTCCTTCTCCACAATCACCTCCCTCCAACGTGCTACCCCAGGCAGCGCAGGATTGGACCTCTGTGCCTCCACCGATACAATATTAGACTCTATGCAAGGACCTCAAATAATACCCACTGGGGTTGTAGGCCCCCCTCCACCTCATATGTGTGCTCTTATTCTTGGGAGAGCTCCTACCACCTTACAAGGTGTTCAGGTCTTCCCTGGCATCATTGATGATGATTACACTGGAGAAATTAAAATACTGGCTACAGCTGTTAACGGAGTAGCGGCCATCCCTGCAGGAACAAAAATTGCACAATTAATACTCCTTCCCCTCAATTCAGGAAATTCACCAGGAAACACAGCCTCTTTAGGTTCCTCTGATGTGTATTGGGTCCAACCTATCTCCCACAAAAGACCCACTCTTACCTTATTTATTGAAGGAAAGAAATTCCAAGGGATCCTAGATACTGGTGCGGACGCCACAGTTATTTCTCAAAAATATTGGCCATCAGAATGGCCCCTCACCTCATCACTAACTGACCTTAAAGGAATAGGGCAGTCAAGAAACCCCTTAGTTAGCTCCAGGGTGCTTAATTGGACTGACACAAAAGATAACACAGGGAATAAAGGAACCGTTACCCCCTTCGTTGTTCCTGATCTCCCTGTCAACCTTTGGGGACGAGACATTCTAAGCCAAATGAAAGTTATTCTTGCTAGTCCCGACTCTTTAGTCACTCATCAAATGCTTCGTATGGGCTTTATCCCTGGTACAGGCCTTGGGAGGCTAGGACAAGGACAGGTTGAGCCTGTACAGCCCATACAAAAAACAGACAAATTTGGACTTGGGTATGTGGATTTTTAGTGTCGGTCCCTGACCCTCCTGTACCCCATGCAGACAAAATTATTTGGGAAACTCAAACACCTGTGTGGGTGGATCAGTGGCCCCTTACCCAAGAAAAATTAGAGGCTGCCTCCATGTTAGTACAGGAACAGTTGACAACCGGCCATGTGGAACCCTCAACCTCACCCTGGAATACTCCTATTTTTGTTATTAAGAAGAAATCAGGCAAATGGCGCCTTTTACAAGATTTGCGCGCTATCAATAAGGTTATGCGCCCGATGGGGGCATTACAGCCAGGCATCCCTACACCGGTAGCTATTCCTAGGGACTATTATAAAATGATCATCGACTTAAAAGATTGCTTTTTTACTATTCCTTTACATCCTGAGGACAGACCCTATTTTGCTTTCAGCCTCCCCCGCATCAATTTTCAGGGCCCTATGCAAAGATTTCAATGGAAGGTCCTTCCCCAGGGTATGGCTAACAGCCCTAGTCTTTGCCAAAAATATGTTGCTCAAGCAGTAGACCCTGTGAGAGAGCGGTGGCCACAAGTTTATATATTACATTATATGGATGATTTGTTAATTGCTGCACCTAATACCTATGATCTTAACAATTGTTATTTGGATCTCTATAAAGCCCTTACTGCCTTGAGACTTCAGATAGCCCCTGATAAGGTTCAAACACAGGACCCCTACACCTACTTGGGCCTCAAACTTCAAACTAATCAAATTCAAATCCCTAATATACAATTGCGTGTGGACCATCTCCACACTCTTAACGATTTCCAAAAACTACTAGGGGATATCCAATGGCTAAGACCATATTTAAAACTACCCACCTATGTGCTTTTGCCTCTTAATGATATTTTAAGGGGAGATTCTGACCCTTCTTCTCCTCGAGAGCTTACTCCCGAGGCACGGCAAGCATTAATTCAAGTCACAGAAGCCATCGCTCAACAATTTGTTACACAAATATCTTATAACCTTCCTTTGGTTTTGGTTATATTACACACCCCTCATACACCCACGGGACTATTCTGGCAGCGGGATCCATATTTTAAAAATAAGGGTTGCCCCTTGCTCTGGGTTCATTTGCCCGCCACATCCTCTAAAGTTATTGCTGTCTATCCTGCTCAGGTAGCTTCTATCATTATTAAAGGTCGCTTGCTTTCTCGACAACATTTTGGCAAAGACCCTGATAACATTCTGATTCCATACACTAAGGATCAAACCCAATTTTTGCTACAGACGAGGGATGAATGGGGTATTGCTCTATCAGGCTTTTTGGGAATAATCGATAACCACCTTCCCAATGACCCCCTTTTGCATTTTGCTCAGTTACATCCATTTATTTTTCCTCGGGTTACTCGGAAGGCTCCTATTCCACAAGCCCTTACTGTTTTTACAGATGGCTCCAGCAATGGCCGTGCAGCCTTTGTTGTTGATAATCAGCCTACCACCTTTGACACTGCTTATCCATCAGCACAGCTTGTAGAATTGTTTGCTATAACACAAGTCTTTATGACATTTTTTGATAAACCTATTAATATTTATACAGACAGTGCTTACATTGCCCATTCTGTGCCCCTATTGGAGATTTCACCCACCATTAAGGCTTCCTCCAACGCAGCCTTTTTGTTTAACCAGCTTCAACAACTAATTCAGGCTAGAAAACATCCATTTTTCTTAGGACACATTAGAGCACATTCTGATCTTCCCAGTCCCCTATCACGGGGTAATGCTCAGGCTGATGCAGCCACTCGGTCCCTTTTCCCAGTTCTTATTGGATCCATCCAAGAGGCCACAGATTTACACAAACTTCATCACTTAAATTCTCAGAGCCTTCGGTTACTCTGTAAAATTACCAGGCAACAAGCAAAGGAAATTGTAAAAGCGTGTCCTGCTTGCGTTGTCTCCCTTCCTATTCAACATCTGGGTGTTAACCCTCGAGGATTACTGCCCAATCAGATTTGGCAGATGGATGTTACTCACTTTCCTGAATTTGGGAAAACAAAGTACATACATGTTTCCATAGATACCTTTAGTGGCTTTATTTTTGCATCACCGCATTGCGGAGAAGCTACCAAGGATGTCATTTCTCATCTGGTCCCAGCCTTTTCCATAATGGGAAAGCCAGCACATATTAAGACAGATAATGGCCCTGCATATACCAGTACCAAGTTCAAACAGTTTTGTGCCTCTCTTCAAATCTCTCATACTACTGGAATTCCATATAACCCTCAAGGTCAAGGCATTGTGGAACATGCACACCTCACCTTAAAAACCTGGCTTACCCGCCTTAAGGCCTCTTCCCTTGCATTTACCACTCCCAGGGATCGCCTTAATCATGCATTATTTGCTCTTAACTTTCTTACCCTAGACAATGAAGGACATTTGACCGCAGACAGACATTGGCATCCCTCTTCTAATTCTGCTCGCCCATCTGTTATGTGGCGCGATCCTTTAACAAATAAATGGAAAGGCCCAGATCCCGTCCTCATTTGGGGACGAGGCTCAGCTTGTATTTTAGATCAAGAACAAGCAGCCCCAAGATGGTTACCAGAATGCCTGGTCAAACAGGTCAATGATTTACCACAACCCAGGGACGGAAACCTTCCCCCGAGGATGAATCTTCCTCTCTTATAGATGCAGCCGACAATCTATGCGAAAAATCCCCTGAATGACAGACCCTGTGACTGCACACCATTGCTTCTCTGGATAATGGCTGCCTGTTCACTGCTCTCCCACAGCCATGCAGGACTTGAGGACCCTGCTAAGGTCCCCTCCTTTGCTTGCTGCTTATTGTATCTATAGGTCCTTTGATATTCAACAAGATCATGGCTTTTCTTAGAGCTCAAATTGAGGCTATACAGGCGAAACCTATTCAGGTTCATTACCATCGACTGGAGATGATGGATCGTGATGGTGATCTTAAAAGACCATCACCCCTGTGAGCTGAACTGGACAGCCAATGATGGGTAAGATTCGTGAGAGCTCATACCAACCTAAGACAGGAAATGAGGGCTAGAGCCTCATTATCCAATGACGGGTAAGGATGTTGCTCTGCCACGGACAACCTAAGACAGGCGCAGTTCCCGAGGGATTGTCACTCCAGCCCTATACCTGTTCAGGCAAGCTGTGCCCCCGTCTCGCCACATAACCTCTATCACCCCCTTAAAATATGGCTATCGAAAAATGGTCAATAATTTTATATAAGAAAGGGGGAAATGTCAGAGACCAAGAAGTTATCATTCTGAGAACATTCTGACCTTTACAATAAGCAGCAGCGCCCCTCCCCCCCCTCCTGGCTGATAATTCTGACAGTATGGCGCCTATGGCGCCCACGGCTTCTCTTCCGGGACTACACTTTCCCGCCGGCGCGAACTTCACCTTCCCGCCAGCGCGAATTTGCACCCTATCAGGAACCCAGCAGAAGAATACAACCAACCAGGCTGCACCTCATCATACCCCTCATTCCCTCAGCATAAATACCCGTGAGAACAATAAAAATTTGCAGCTTGATCAGAATTCCTGTCTTGCTGTCTCTCCCTGCGTCTCTTGTCCCTTCATTCCTTCTCTCTTAGGTTTGCCGTCTGCGTTGATGTCCCTCGGGTCGGGACACAGAATCTCCAAGAACTATGGGACATCATGAAAAGATCAAATTTAAGAATTACTGGGATTGAGGAAGGCACAGAGATACAAACCAAAGGAACGAACAACCTATTCAATGAAATAATACCAGAAAATTTCCCAAGCCTGAAGAATGAAATGGAAAATCAAATACAAAAGGCTTACAGAACATCAAATGCACAAAATCACAACAAAGCCATACCAAGACACATTATAATGAAAATGCCTAACATACAAAATAAAGATAGGATTTTGAAGGCTGCAAGAGAAAAGCATCAGTTTACACATAGGGGGAAACCAATATGGATATCAGCAGATTTCTCAGCCCAGACTCTAAAAACTAGAAGGGCCTGGACTAACATGTTTCAAACTCTGAAAGAACATGGTTGCCTACCAAGGAGTCTATACCCAGCAAAACTAACCTTCAGATTTAAAGACGAAATAAAATCCTTCCATGACAAACAAAAATTAAAAAGAATTTACAAATAGAAAACCCACACTACAGAATATTCTCAATAAAATATTCCATGAGGAGGAAATGAAAAACAACAACATAGTTCAGCAAAGGGAGGCACTACCTTAAAGGAAAATCCATTCAAAGGAGAAACCAAGTCAAGTTAAAAAACAAAAATAAGCCCAAATGACTGGGAATACAAATCATATCTCAATAATAACCCTGAACATTAATGGCCTAAACTCATCAATCAAAAGACATAGACTGGTAGAATGGATTAAAAAGAAAGACCCAACAATATGCTGCCTGCAAGAGACTCATCTCATTAAAAAAAATCCATAGACTAAAGGTGAAAGGATGGGAAAAAACCTACCACGCACATGGACTCAGTAAAAAAACAATGGTTTCTATCCTTATTTCAGATAAAGTGGACTTCAAAGTTAGTCAGAAGAGATAAAGAAGGACATTTCATACTGCTTAAGGGAACCATAAATCAGGAAGACATAACAAGTATAAATATTTATGCCCCAAACAACAGTGCATCCATGTACATCAAACAAATCCTTCTCAATCCCAGGAATCAAATAGACCACAGCACAATATTCCTGGGTGACTTTAATATACCCTGTCACCACTGGAAGATCTTCCAAACAAAAACTAAACAAAGAAACCATAGAACCCAATAACACAATCAATAAACTAGACTTAACAGACATATATAGAATATTCTATCCATCAAAGAGCAAATTTACTTTCTTCTCAATGTGAATATTTTTGCTATTGAAAATTTGTTTTCAAGGATACCAACTAAAGGATCACATATGAAATTCTTAAAATTTAGACCCTTTCATATGTATTACATTACAGATTATACCTGGGTTTTGGATTACATTAATGGAACTGAAAAATCATTATGCAGTATTTTATTATCAAAACGCTTGCGGTATGACAGTCACCTGCCATTTGGTGCTAGCAATATTATTTTCAGAATGCATTTGAAAAGAACTACTAGATAATACTCTCTTGGTGTTTCTATTACATATAGTCAAGCTTTTGTAGCTTTGAATGACTCATGATCAGGTCTTCATTGCCATTGCTTTTTGTCTAAGTATGGGGATGCTTTGCCAGGTCCTCCAGCTTAAAATCCGATCCATATCCAGGTGCGTGTGACGTTAGGAAATTGCAAAACTCCTCTAAGCCTCACTGTCTTCACTTGCAAAGTGAACATTATAATGTATCTCTGTCTTAAATAAGCATCTTAAGAGGATAACACATGTAAGTCTTATACATAAATGAAATGCAACAAGTACATGATATTAAGAGACTGTGTTAATAAAACATGGTAAATTATTTCAAGCTTCGGGGGATATATGAGCAGGTACATGATATATGTAATTTCTAATAAGTAGGAACACCTTTTTCTTCAGTCTCCTATTACCATTGCAATAAAATTCAAGGTATTTTTCTTATCTGGCTACTGAAAATGATATTGATATAAAGAAACGTTTACATAAAACCAATTTATTTTGTTTTCTATGACATAAACAACTCAAATTACCATAAGAAAATCTTGGTGTATGTTATTTTCTTATCATGATTTTAGTTTGGCTAGGAGGGGTCCAATGCCCAATCCAAAGCATTTACTGGAATATTGGATCAATCAAAATGCCCAGTGGATTCCATCCATATATTTTATTGAATTTTTACAGATACTAGAAACAAAAAAATGCAAGAAAAATATCAATAAAGTTTCTTGCTTGCTTAAAGGAGTGGTAACTTTGTACTTCTTGATTTATGTTCATTTTTAAGGTCAACTACAACAGTGTGTATGAAAGAATGAAAACACATGCTAAAATGAATGGTGGTTAATTAAAAGTAAATTGGATGAGAAATTTGAATTATTCTTTTTATTGTTTGGAGGGTTCTCATCTTTTAATGACTGGTTGGGACACATGCTTATTTCAATGCCTTAATTGATGAAGGCATTGAAAGAGGGAATGAACTTTATTTGGAAAAAAAAAATTCCAATGGAAATATACTGTTTTCTCAGAGGTAATTTTTACTTACAAAGAGCTTTGTAAAAATGTATTTTGCCAATTTTAATTATCTGACCATTAAGAAGAATGGTTTTCTTTAGCAAGTAGCTAAGAGAATTTCCAGTGTTTTAATGTGTTTAGAGAACCCAAAACAAGTTATTATTTTACTTTAATTCAAACTTGGCTGAGATTTGATCCTGTAGGAGACATACCAGAGGACATTTGGTTTGAAAAAATAATAAGAATAACAATATTTAGGGCTTATGTTATCCACTAATTGTTTTTTTTCTCCATCTCTGAACAACTGAAAATGCCTCTTGGTGAATTTTCCAAGTATTTGCAGGTGCCAAATATGTCCAATTTGCACCTGCATATTTCCATGAGGGTGATTGCAGTAAGCTTCATGCTGAACAGTATATGGTGAAGGCAATAAAAACAGATGGACCTAGAGACAGCTGGAGTCTGAGAAGTAAAAATGAAAATAACAACAAAGCAACAGCAACAACTATCTGGCAATTGTTTTCAGGTAGTTCATATCTTTCATTGGATTAGGGAATGCTATACATATTTTCAGTATCAAATCAACAGTTTTATTATGATGAGAAAAGAAATCACACAGGCATGGCTAATCAATAACCCAACTAAGGTAAGCATGGAGTAATGACATAAAATCCCAGATAACTCCAGAATAAACTTGGTATAAGGCTTCCAAGGACAGCCCACAAACTCCACCATTTGTGTTGGTTTCTCTAAATTCATGATCTGTCGTATCATCCCATCAAGTTCTATAGATCCAACCTTCAGTTGAATTTTATAATTAAAGAATATTCCCTTGGTCATCAATTATCTTACTCATTATTTCAAACCTGAGTCACTAAGACAAAATGGTATAATGGACACCATACATGAAATTTTAATGTGTTTCACAGTTTTGAACATTGAAATAAGAGCACCTGTAGATTGGGAAGGTGTCTTGCTCAGAATTCTCCAGATAAAACCATTCCAGCATGTGTGTGTGTGTGTGTGTGTGTGTGTGTGTGTGTGTGTGTGTGTGCAGTCATACACTTATGTGTGTACATGTGTATTATGAAGATATTTATTTTAAGAAATTGGCTAAGTCTGAAGATCTACAGTATGCAAGCTGGAGACAGAATAGATACCTTTATAATTCCAGTCTGCTTTTAAAAGAGTAAGAAGCAAGAGAGACAATAAATCCTATATCAATTCCAATTTTGAAGGGAGAAGACTATCAGGCATAGAGAAAAAAAAATTTTTTTCTTACTTGTTCTGGGCATGTGGTCAGAGCAGATGTTTAAAATTACCTTCATCTATCTGCTTATCTATCAATAAATTGACCTCTCTATGTACCTATTTGCTCACACACAAGATAAATTCAAACAAAATAGGAAGAAAATATTCAGTCCTTAATTTCGCAACTGTCGCCACATGGTCATAGCTGGTATTTATAATGACCTTAATTCATACCTTTTCTACACACCATTTGCTTTCAGCAAGTATCTCAGCTAGTCAAGGTTCTTTATTTGATCTAATATGATGAAACCTTCATTTTTTTTTTTTTTTTTTTTTTTTTTTTTTGCGGTTCTGGGGATCGAACCCAGGGCCTTGTGCTTGCAAGGCAAGCACTCTACCAACTGAGCTATCTCCCCAGCCCCGAAACCTTCATTTTTTAAAGACCTGGGCCATTAGTATTCCCACCTAGATGGGGCTATTATAGTTTCGGATTGATCTTGATCAGATGACTTGTAGTACCAGGAGTCATTCTTAGGGATCTTCTGTGTTCTCTATGTACTCTGTGTTCTTCTGTGTACTCTCCCCCACTTCTGCAGAGTAGCAGTCTAACTTAACTTTGGAAGACAGGATCAACCACTCCAGCCAGTACAGCAACCCCCTTCTTAGCCTGTTGATTAAACTGTAAGAATTCATAGTGACTGGGTGGCAGACTTAACTTCTGTTCAGTGGAATCTGTTCTGTCTCCTCAGGAAATTTTTCCTCCTTTTGAAACTAAGATATCTAGGACAACCACACATAAATTCTTGAGAATATAAAGTAAATTTTTGCTAGTGGATCATTGAGGGTAATAGGGAATGATTATTTCCACTCTCATTTCCTCCTCTTAATTTCTGGACTCATGCATCTACATTAATACCATTGACTGAATTGATCAAGTGACCTATATTGATTTCCAACAGTTCTGAAGACTGAAAATGCCAAGATCAAGGTGTTGACTCATAGTCTGTTGATGACCCAATTCCTGGCTTACAGATTGCTGCTTCTTACTGTGCCTCCACCAAATACTGAAGAAGGAATAAGCTTTCACTTCTTAAGAAGTCACTAATCCAGCCCAGTCCACACGCCTCTAATCACAGTGGCTGGGGAGGCTGAGGCAGGAGGATCACAAGTTCAAAGCCAGCCTCAGCAAAAGTGAGGCACTAAGCAACTCAATTAGACTCTGTCTCTAAATAAAATACAAAATAGGACTGGGAATGTGGTTCAGTGATCAAGTGTTAATCCTTGGTACAAAAAGAAAAAGAAAAATCACTACTCCCATCACGAGGGACCCTATCATGGCCCTATCTAATAAGGACCATCTCCACATACTTACCTGGGATTGTGCTTTAGGATGTACATATTTGAGGAGATAAAATTCAGTTTATAGTAGAACTGAAGCTGTCAATATAGGTAATAAATAATTGGGTCAGATCAGGAAGATGGAGGCTGGTTGGAAAGAAAAGGAAAGGAAATCAAATAGTGTGCTCTCCAAAACCCTTCTCTCTTCTCCACCCATCACTAAGGTTACCCGCATATAGAACAATGTTCCTCCCTAAAGGCTGTTAATGAGGTGCTTCCTGGGCAGTCATTCCCCTGCCAGTTTACTTCTCATCTTCTGGCTCATCCACGGGCCACTGGTCACTTATGCAGGATGGGGAGAGGAAAGAGGCAAGATAAGGGGGGAAGTGGGAAGGAGAACAACAACAAAAAAATCTAAGATGTATAAAAGGTACAGGAACTCCCCCTCCCATGGATATCCAGCTCTGTGGAAAAGTCTTTTCCTTTCTATCCTTTAAATGAAACTTGCTGGGGAGACCCAAGATGGCAGAATAGAAGAGGTCACGTTCCTGGCTGCTCCGTGATTTGAAACCAAGTAAGCAGACTGGCAGCTTCTCTGCAAGGTGGGTGAACAAAAAGAAAAGGGGAGGACAACTTTAATGGAACCCAAAACTGGACACTTAAAACAAACCCAGGAAACAAGTGGGTGGATATAATAAAATAAGGAAAAAATCCCCAACAGCACAGCTGCTGCCACATCCAGGCAGGAAACTCCAGCCATAGAGGTCCCTTCATGAGCACAGTAGAGAGATAAGGAAATTGAAGGAATCCACATTTTCGGGAGGTCTAAGACATGTCTGGGTAAAGAGAGTTTAGAGACCAAGGACAATTGGCCAATAAACCTGAAGAATGCGCTGCACAATATCCATGTGTGGGGAAAGAAGCCCCCGTCTCTCCAGGAGGTGTGCAGAGGACAAAGGAAGAAACCATTTTGTAGCTGCGGCACAGGGACTAGTAACTGAGGAAACCAACTGCTGGCAAACCCGAGTTTGGCCCAAAATGCAGACCCAGTAAACACATGCTGCATGACATAGAGTGTGCTTAAGTGACCAGAAGAAATCAAATTTGGAGAGAGGTTTACACAGAGGGAAACTGGGCGCGGAAACCCACCTGGCTGTTCCCCTCCCCCTCTAATTCCAAGGCTTGCAGGACTAGATGGGAAAAACCATGGCCATGAACTCAGAAGGGCAGGGGAGGGAGAGATTGTTTGGAGACTGAACCCAAGACCAGGAAAAGTGGGGTCTGCAGGTGATGTAGGGGACTAAATTTTGGCTCTGCCACCACAGGAGTGGAACCCAGGGGAGGGACAGCATGTACTGGGCGCTGGAGGTGAGTTAATTTAAATTCCCCAAACCAGTTACATTCAGTTAAGACCCTGGAATCCCCCTAAGCCTAAAAACTGCCTCGGGGAACTCTGCCTACGGGATTTCCTCTCTCACTCCAGAATCCAGAGGGTGGAGTATCACACTCCAGATGACCCCACCTAAAACTGCTGGGAAGAGAAACAAATATTTTGAAATCCTGGAAAGAATTCTTTAATCTTCATCAAGATTTTTTCTTTTTCTTTTTTAATTATTTTTTATTGTTTAATTGTGAACTTAATAGTACATGGACATTTATAAAGTTTCCTAATTTATTTTTCCCTCTTATCTCTAGCATTCTTGAAGCCAGTTATTTCACATGGATTAGTTTTTTGTGAAGTAGGGAGTTTTGTTTTTTTTTTTTTTTTTTTTTTTTTTTTTTTTTAGTATATTTTAGTCGTTTGTACTCCTTTTTTTTTTTATTTTTTAAAAACTTTTTGCTTTATATGTTTTCTCCTACCTGTTTCCCTTGATTCTCTTTTCTTCTACTGACAATCTCTATTCTTCTCTCTTTCACTTTCCCTTTTATCTTTTACTTCTGTCTACTCTCCTCCTCCCTCATAATCATCATATCCTATATCACTTCTGTTCTCTCCCTAACATTTGAAAATGTAAAGGCTTTTGCAATCTTGCTGTTTTTACTTTTATTATAAGTAATACCTGATCATATTATTTGTTTATTATGATAATTAATATTATAGATGTCATAGTATGGACTATTTGGTTTGAGGCTATAAATTGTTTGCATTGGTTGTTGTTATTTGTCTTCCCCTAAACAGTGAGGTACTGGAAACCTCCAGGGATACTATAAGTCCACAGGGTGAAAACTACTCTGCCTCAGATGTCTACTATTAGATGGGAAGACACACAAACAGCATGAAAAAGCAAGGGAACAAATTGCCTCCAGCTAACAAAGATACTCCAAAAACAGAATCCATCAAAACCACAATGGAAGAATTATCAGAGAAGGAGTTTATAATGTACAAAGTTACACTGATCTCTGAAGTAAAGGATGATGTAAAAGAGAAAATACAGATAGCAGAAGATCATTTCAATAAAGGGATAGAGATTCTGCGAAAAACAAACAAACAGAAATCCTTGAAATAAAGGAAACAATGAACTAAATTAAAAATTTAATAGAAAGTATCACCAATAGACTAGACGAATGGAACATCCAAGAATTATAGGATAACACAAAAAGACCAAATTTGAGATTTATCTGGATAGATGAAGGTGCAGAGATAAAAACCAAAGTAATGCATAATATTTTCAATAAAATATCAGAAAATTTCCCAAATCTAAAAAAAATGAAATGCAATATCAAATACAAGAAGATTGCAGGACCCTAATGTGCAAAATTACAACAGACACATATTAAGCCTATCAAGGAACATTATAATGAAAATGACTAGCATACAGAATAAGGAAAGAATTTTAAAGGTTATGAGAGAAAAATATCAAATTACTTATGGGGGTAAATCAATATGAATCTCAGCTGATTTCACAACTCAGACCCTTAAAACTAGGAGGTCCTGGAATAACATATACCAAGCTCTGATAGAAAATGGATGTCATTCAAGAATCCTATATCCAGCAAAATGAAGCTTCAGATTTGAAGATTAAAACCTTCCATGATAAACAAAAATTAAGAGAATTCTCAACCAGAATGTCTACACTTCAGAATATTCTCAACAAAATATTCCATGAAGATATGAAGAAACATAAAAGGGAAAACCAGTGAAGGGAAAAACTACACTAAAGGAGTAATCAATCAAAGGAGAAACTTATTCAAATTAAAAACTAGAAATAAACCAAACTGACCAGGAATAAAAATCACATTTCAATAATAAACTTGAAAGAAAATGACCTAAATTCATCAATCAAGAGACATGGTCTGGAAGATTGGATTTAAAAGAAAGACCCAACAATATGCTGTCTCTACAAGACCCTTCTCATGGGTAAAGACAGCCACAAAAATTATGCCACAAACAACGGAGCATTTGTATAATCAAACAAACCCTTCTCAACTTCAAGAATCTGATAGACCACAACATAATCATACTGGGTGACTTGAACACACCTCTCTCACTACTGGATAAATCTTCCAAACCAAAACTAAACAAAGAGACTATAGAACAAAAGAATACAATCAATAGTTTAGACTTAACATATATTTGTAGAATACTTCATTCATCAATGGTGAATAGACTTTCATCTGGGCAGCACATGGATCCTTTTCTAAAACAGAGCATATCTTATGCCATAAAGCAACTCATAGCAAATACAACAATATAGAGAAAATACCATGTATCCTATCAGCTCATGATGGAATGAAATTAGAATTCAATGATAGAATAAAAAATAGAAGCTACTCTAACATCTGGAGACTAAATAATACACTACTGAATGACAAAAGGATAACAGAAGAAACCAGGTATGAAGTAAAAAATTATTTACAATTAAATGAGAATACTGATACAACATATCCAAATATCTGAGCTACAATGAAGGCAGTGCTAAGAGGAAGGTTTATTGCATTGAGCTCATTTGTTAAAAGAATAGGAAGTCAATAAATAAAAGCACTAACGTTACATCTCAAATCCCTAGAAAAAGAACAACAAATCAACACCAAAAGTAATAGAAGACAGATCATTAAAATCAGAGCTGAAATTAAAAAAAAAAAACTGAATTGAAAGAAACAATTTTAAAATTTGACAACACACAAAGTTGTTTTTTGAAAACAATAAATGTAATTGATAAACCCTTTGTCACAATAACAAAGAGAGAAAACACTCAAATTACTAAAATTCATAATGAAAAAGGAAATATCACACAGACACTAATGAAATACAGAAGATAATTAGAAATTATTTTGAAAGTTTACATACTAATGAAATAGAAAATCTTAAAGACATTGACAAATTTCTAGAGACATGATCTACCCAAACTGAACCAGGAGGAACAAATATAATTTGAAAAAATCAATATCAAGCACTGGATTGGAGACACCATCAAAAGCCTACCAACTAAGAAAAGACCAGAACAAGACGGATTCTCAGGCAAGTGCTACAAGACGTTCAAAGAATTAACACCAATACTTCTCAAATTATACCATGAAATAGAAAAGGGATGAACCCTTCCAAACTCATTCTATGAACCAAGTATCACTCTAATACCAAAACCAAACAAAGACACATCAAGGAAAGAAAATTTCAGACAAGTATCTCTGATGAACATAGATGCAAATATCATCAATAAAATTGTGGCAAATAGCATATAAAATATATTAAAAAGATAGTAAATCACGATCAGGTAGAGTTCATCCCAAGAATGTAGGGTTGGCTCGACATACAGAAATCAATAAACATAATTAATCATATCAATAGGCTTAAAAACAAGAATCATATGATGATCTCAATAGATACAGAAACAATATTTGACAAAATACAGCACCTCTTCATATTCAAAACACTAGGAAAATAAGGGATAGTAGCAACATACTTCTAAACTGAGAAAAATTGAAAACATTCCTACTAAAATAAGGAACAAGGCAAGGATGCCCTCTTTCACCACTTTAACGCAGTTCTTGAAACTCTAGCCAGAGCAATTAGACAGAAGAAAGAAATTAAAGGGATACCAAGAGGAAAAGAAGAACTCAAACTATGACGATTTGCTAATGACATGATTCTATATTTAGAAAATATAAAATATTCCTCAGAAATGTTCTAGAACTAATAGATGTATTCAGCAAAGCAGCAGGATATGAAATTAACATGCATAAATCATATGCATTCCTAAATATCTGTGATGAATCCCCTGAAAGAGAAATTAGGAAAACTATCGCATTCACAATAACCTCAGAAAAAATAAAATACTTGTGAATCGACCTAACAAAAGAGGTGAAAGACTTTTACAATGAAAAGTATAGAACACTAAAGAAAGAAATTGAGGAAGACCTTAGAAGATGGAAAGATCTCCCATGTTCTTGGGTAGGCAGAATTAACAC
This sequence comes from Sciurus carolinensis, assembly GCF_902686445.1. Classification (NCBI taxonomy): domain Eukaryota; kingdom Metazoa; phylum Chordata; class Mammalia; order Rodentia; family Sciuridae; genus Sciurus; species Sciurus carolinensis. The sequence goes on from NC_062223.1 coordinate 39,256,152, forward strand.
TGTCAAAATGACCATACTACCAAAATCCTTATACAGATTTAATGCAATTCCTATTAAAATTCCAATGACATTCTTCATAGAAATAGAAGAACTAATCATGAAATTCATTTGGAAAAATAAGAGACTCAGAATAGCCAAATTATCCTTACTGAGAAAAATGAAGCAGGAGGCAATGCAATACCAGACCTTCAATTATACTACAGAGTCATGGTAGCAAAAATGGTATGGTATTGGCAACAAAACAGACATGAAAACCAGTGGTACAATAGAAGACACAGAGACAAACCCACATAAATACAGTTATCTCATACCAGACAAAGGTGCCAAAAACATTCATTGGAGAAAAGATAGCATGTTCAACAAACGGTCCTGGGAAAACTGGAAATCAATATGCAGCAAAATGAAATTAAGTCCCTATCTCTCACCTTGCACAAATATCCACTCAAAGTGGATCAAAGATATAAGCACTAGAACAGAGACTGTGCCTAACAGAAGAAAAAGTAGGCCCAAATCTCCACCATGTCAGCTTAGGAACTGAGTACCATAACAAGATTCCTAAAGTACAAGAAGTAAAATCAAGAATCAATAAATGGAATGGAATCAAACTAAAAGGCTTCTTCACAGCAAAGGAAACAATCAATAATGTGAAGAGAGAGCCTAAAGAATGAGAAAAACTATTTACCACATAACTGAGATAGACCATTAATCTCCAGGATATATAAAGAACTCAAAAAAATTAACACCAAAAAAAGATAACCCAATCAATAAATGGACTAAGGAACTGAATAGATACTTCGCAGAAGATAAATAGAATCAATCAACAAATATGAGAAAATGTTCAACATCTCTAGCAATTAGAAAAATGCAAATCAAGTTACCCTGAGATTCCTTCTCACTTTAGTCATAATGGCGATTATTAAGAATACAAGCCATAATGAATTATGGCAAGAATATAGGGGAAAAGGCACTCTGATACATTTCTGGTGGAATGGTAAATTAGTGCAACCACTCTGGAAAGCAGAATGGAGATTCCTCAGAAAACTTGGAATGGAATCACCATTCGACCCAGTCATCCCACCTAAAGGACTTAAAATCAGTATGGTACTGTGATGCAGTCACATCAATGTTTATAGCAGCTCAATTTACAATAGCTAAACTATGGAACCAACCTAGATGTCCTTCAATAGATGAACGGATAAAGAAAATATGGTATATATACACAATGGAATATTACTCAGTCTTAAAGAGGGATGAAATTTGGCATTTGCCAGTAAGTGAACGGAACTGGAGAATATTATACTAAGTAAAATAAGCCAATCCCAAATAACCAAAAACCAAATGTTTTCTCTGATATGCAGATGCTAATTCACAATAGCAGATGGAAAAAATACAGGTATTTTGGACTAGACAGAGGAGAGTGAAGGAAGGGAGGGGGCAGAGTGGTGGAATAAAAGTACAATGAATCATACATTATTTCCCTATGTGTATATATAATTACCTGACCTATGTAACTCTACATCATGTGCAACCAGATGAATGAGAAATTATAGTCCATTTATGTATGATGTGTCAAGATGAGTTCTGTCATGTAAGACCAATTAGAACAATTTTTTTAAAAAGATTAAAAGAATAAATAAATAAAACTTGCTTTCTATGCTTCTCTTAGCATTTCTCTGGTGTACAATGTTCAATCTGGAAAAAAGGAATTCAGCCCTGATTGATTTTCATCTTGGAGGTTTCAGAGGAGGAAGAGAATGATGATGACAGATACATATAAGTTTCTGAAATAAAGTGAAAATATCATTGTGTTCTATTCACAAAGACCTGAATTTTTTTTTAAATTTCTTTCTTTCTTACTTTTTTCTGAATTCTCTGAATTTTATCCAGAGAAAATTAATCATGTTATACTGCCCACAAAAAAACTGACCTTAAATGCATAGATAAAGATAAATTAATTATAAATAATGAAAAATATATCCCTGAGACATAGGAGGCTGAGTCCGGAGGATCACAAGTTCAAGACCATCCTCTGCAATTTAGTAACACACTTGTCCCAAGGTATATTATAAAAAGGGCTGAGGATATAGCTCAGTGGTAGAGCATGCCTGTCTTCACTCTGCAGTGCTGCAAAAAATAAAAAGACAAAAAAAGGAAAGTACCCATGAAAATGCTACTCAAAAAAGAAAAAAATCCCGAGGAACTCTACTAATAGCAGACATATTGGAATTTTGAATGACGACTGCTACTATTACTAGGGAAAATTTTGTTATCGTTTAGAAATGGGTGTTTCCCAAAAACGTATGTGACAATGCAGAAATGTTCACAGAGAATATGATCAGGTCATGAGAGCTGTAACATAATCAGTGTGTTAATCCATTTGATTAGTGAAAGGACTACTGTGCAGAGTGGAGATGATAGGATGGTAGGGTGTGGCTGGAGAAAGTAGCTCCCTGGAAGTGGAACTTTGGAGTTTGCATTTTGTCCCCGTTGAGAAGAGCTCTCTCTGCTTCTGGGCAGTCTTACACTGAGAAGCTTTCCTTCGTGATCCCTTCTGCATTGATGTCCTGCCTCATCTGGGCCCAAAGCAATGGAGTTGCCCAGCAATGAACTGAGTCTCTGATGAAGCCAAAATAAACCTTTCCTTCTCTAAATTATTTCTGTAGGGTGTACTGGGCACAGAGACAAAAAATTGACTAATGCATTAGAATTAGGGTCAGTTCATCAAAAGTACATGACAGCTATAAGTGTGTATGAGTCTAAAAAGAGTGCTTTAAAACGTGAGAAATAAAAACTAAAGTAACTTGAAGGGAATAAGAGAGAAAATCCACAATTATAGATGAAATTTTATAACTCATCTCCCCGTAATTGAAAGAAGTAACTGAAAAATAAAAAAAATTGTACAAAACACTTGAACCACCATCAACTCAATTCATTTGATATTTATTGAACCTTGTAGATGATCTTTACAGAATATATAACATTCCCCCACTGTATTTGGAGCATTGACCAAAGGAGACCATATACTGGGACATAAAATTGTCTCTTAAATTTAAAAGGTCTGAACTAGAGAGTATGTTCTCTGGCAACAATGGAATCAAAACCTAAGTCAATAGAAAAATAAAAGATGACTGGAAAATTTAAAATATTTGAAAGTTAAAGAACACTTTTAAAATAAGACATATTTTGAAAACAAATTCACCTGGAAAATTTTAAAAATTATTTTAAAGTGATGAAAATTAAAGTATATCTAATTAAATATGTGGGGTTTAGGTCAAGCAAAGCTTGCAGAGAGATTTATAGACATGTTTGTATTTTTAAAAATAAATAAATAAAACTAATGCTTAGAATTAATGCCATAAACTATTTTAGAAAACTAGAGAAAATTGAAAAATTTCCATATAAGAAAAGTAAAAAATGATCAGACAACAATGAAAGAGAAATCAGAAAAACTACAGAAATAATACAATGGAAGTTGATTTTCTGAAATACTAATAACATTGATAAAACTCTTGTCACAGGGAATAAAAGGGAAAGAATACATTTAACAATATAGTCGGTGAAATACAGCTCATTCCAAACCTAGTTTGGAATTCTCCTGTAGTAATTATTCCAGAATTTTGCCAATGTATTTCACAGTGTAGAGGATGGGGAAAAAATGACTTAAAATCCACAGAATTTTATACCTGATTGAAAAAGAAACAGAAAAATTGAATAAATTTATAAAATAAATTAAAGTTTTGTTTTAAATTCTTCCTACAAAGCAAATCATAACCAGAGTTTCCTTGGGGATGTTCCATTAAGCAGTTAAGAAAGAAATATCACAAATTCCATATAAACTATCAGGGAAAAAGAAGAAAGGGCATGTTGATTCATTTTTATGAATTCAAAATTTCCTTGATGGCAAAACAAGACAAGAGCATTACAGCACATTTACTAACTATATTCCTCATGTATGTTCACTAATGTTTGTATCTGGGCTATTAACATGAAGGAATACTACTAAGGATATAAAGAATGGGTATCTGATACATACAAAAAAACCAAATGAATTTCAGATGAATGAATAAGTGTCTACTTATAAGGAAATCAGTCACAGAAGATTACATACTGCATAATGATATTAAGATGGAATTCAACAATTGCTAAAATAGTAATACAAATCTTATACAAATGAGATCAGGGGTAGAAGAGGGGAAAGAGATGATTGCAAAAGACCTGTGAGTGACTGGAACATTTCTAATCTCGGTCTCAGTTTTAGTTAAATGACTGCCTAACTTAGTCAAAAGTTACCTAACTGCATTCAAAAAGTGGGTGAACTACATAAATCAATAAAATGAACTTTTTAGATTTTTTTTTAAGATTGTTTTTTATTTTTACAGACAGAACTTTGATTTGGTGCAAGTTTAATGAAACCAATTTTAAGTAATAATTTGTTTATATATTCCAGATACCATTCTTTATTATTTATATGTAATTTTAGCTTATCCTCACATTGAATGCCTAGACTTTTCACTCTCTTGTATCATTTTTAATAGTCTTTATTTCAGAACAATTTTATGTCTATAAAAAATTACACATATAGTACAGAGAATTCCTAAATATTACATATCCCATTTTTTCCTATCATTAATAGTTTACATTGGTGTGGTCAATTTGTCACAACTGATGAACTGATACAGCTGTATTAACTATGAACCACACTTCATTTGGATATTCTTAGTTTTTACTCAAAGTACTTTTCTTGTTCTAGGATCTGACTTAGGATATCACATTTATTCATAATGTCTGGGGCTTATGTGACATTGACATTTTTCAAATCTCAATTTTTATGACCTTGGACATTTTGAGAAGTAATGGGCAGATATATTGAAATTCATGTGATGTTTTTCTCATGTTTAATCTAAGTTTATCTCCTTTTTAAAAAGAAATATGAGAGAGAGACTCCATTCTCATCATATCATATCAAGAATATGTAGCATTAATATGATTTATGATTATTGATACTTATGTGGCCCAGATTTATTCACTGTAAAGCGAGTCCTTTTTTCTCTTTTTCTTCTCTTTTTCTCTCCTCTCTCACAACGTAATCATTGGAAGGAAGACACTGTGAGAAGCCCATATTTAAGGAGAGGAGAACTGTTTTCTAACTTGTTGAGAGAAGAGTATCTATGTGTTCATGTAAATTTTTGGAATTCTGCACAGGAAAAATGTTTTTCATTAACCTATTTATGCATTTAGTCATTTAATTATGTCAATCTAGGATCATGGATATTAATTTTAGGCTTTGAATTCTAATCCAATGTAATATTATTTATTTTGTTGCTGAAATCATCTCAGATTTGGTACCATTATAAAATCATCAAAAATAAAATGTAAAAATAATGATAATATCATGTGTTGGTTAAGACACGAAACAACAGTAAAATTCTTTGTTACTGTGTATGAGTTTATTGATACAATTCCTTTGAAAAAACTTTATCAACTGAATTTAAACATATTTTGATCTCTACCAGTAGAAATAAGTACAAGTATAACTGGAAGACATGTATAGGAGTATTCATAGCAGGTTTAATAGTTGCTGTTGCAAATAAGCATATATTAAGGCCATGAAGAAATTGATTGCACCATTTCCATACAAAGCAATATTAAACTACTTTGAATAATGCTCAAAATACACAGAATTTTTTTAAAAAGCACATACTTCATGGTTCCATTTCCATGAACTTAAAAGATAAACAAAACTTATATACTGTGTTAAAAATAGGGAGCATGTTTTTCTTGGGGTGAAGTAGAAGAGTGCTTAGGAGGCCAGACTGTCTACTGGGTTGCAGATAATTATTTCTGGACTTCATATTTACCTGAGTGTGTCCAGGTCTGTGGGAATTCACATGTATGTACCTGGATTTGTAAAGCGTTTTTGTATGTGTGTAATATCTCAGTTAAAAAAGAAAAAGGGCAACTTATAAGAACTGGAAAAAGGGAGTTAGAGCATTGTTATGGTTTGGACGTGAGGTGACCCCCAAAAGCCCACATGCGAGACAATGCAGGAAGGTTCAGAGAAGAAATGATTGGGTTGTAAGAATCTTAACCCAATCAGTGAATTAATCCCTGGTGGAATTAACTGAAGTGGCAGGGTGTGGTTGGAAGAGGTGGGAATTGGGGAGTGGATATGGGGTATATATATTTTATCTGGAGAGTGGAGTCTTTCTGCATCCAGATCACCATGATGTGAGCTGCTTCCCTCTGCCACCCTCTCCTGCCATGATGTTCAGCCTCACCTGGAGCCCTGAGGAATGGAGCCAGCCTTCCATGGACTAAGACTAAGACCTCTGAAACCATGAGCCTGCAAATAAACTTCTCCTCTACAGTTATGATTAAAACAGGTGTCTACAAGCAAAGTGTTATGCATTGCTATCACTGAAGATCATGGATTTGCCTCCTCTGCAAGTCCGAAGTGAGGCTGAAACAGACAAAATACGGGAGCCTGTGAGACAAGAAAGCCAAAGGCGTAATCTTTCCAAAGTGAGCCTGTTTCAGAGTGAAGTGCCATGAATGACAATAAACAAGTCGTACTCTCTGATTGAAGGTGTGACTGTGCTAAGGATCTGGAAACAGAAGGGGCTGTGCTCCTCCGGTAAAATATCACCTAAATACGAAGAGCAGCAGTAACGGCAGAAATTACAAAGATTTATTTTAGTAAAATCATATTTCGTGTACATTAATAACAATTTAATTTATAAGGATTAATGGAATTTTGATGAACACCAGACAAGTAATGATTAATCTAGTTATTATAGAGTGCTTCCGCTTTCCATAACATTTTGCGATCCTGGCATTAGCACAAACCATCTGGCCCTTATGTGTATGCATATTGAGAAGGAAAAACTCAGAATGCTGCCTGCTAAAGACCAGGATGCATTTAATAAACGCATTATCGAGTTAAATGTTTTCATTCATTGTTAAAGACACACTTCCTAATAAATGTGTCCACTATTTTAGTCCTTCTTGAATGTGTCTGAGTTTGAGATTACTTTTACTATTAGTTTAAGGTTTTACTTCCTTCTCAATATAACTCAACTTCATTTTTCCAGTGTCTGAATTTATAGACTAAGCAAGCAGACTATGTAAATTATCAGTTAGAAATTATCCTACCGATGAGAGTAATTACTGACTTTATTTAACAACATAGTGGGAAAAAGTCTCTTCTTAACTCCTGAAATGTACTGCTACTTTTCCCACAACATAGGTAGTAATTTTCTTTCTTTTTTTTTTTTTTTTTTTTAACTTTAATGTGAATAGCACTGACAAACATTTGGCTTCTTCTAAACTCTTAGCAGCAAGAGCCTTTGTGAGTGGAGGTGGAACTATGAAGTTAAGAATTAGAACACTATGGTGTTTCCTCAAAAACTCAAAAGTAGAATTACCATAATATTCGGCAATCTCACATGTGCATATTTATCCAAAATTTTTTACATAATTATTTCAGAATGATATTTGCACTCTTTTGTTCACTGCATCCTTATTTACAATCAACCAAGATGTGGAAACATCCAAACGTTCATTGATGGGTGAATATACATGGAAAATGTGCTGTATGCATAACATGGAATGTTAATCAAACAAAAAAAGAAGGAAATTCTCCCATGTAGGACAATGTGTATGAACTTCAAGAAAATTATGCTAAGTGCAAAATGTGAGTCACGAAAGCACAAATATTCATACAAGGTATAACTAAATTAGGTGAACTCAACAGAAAGAACACAAAGTGGTGGCTGTCGGGCCCACGGGTTCGGGGAATGGGGAGTTACATTTCAGTGTGTATAATAAAGTTTCAATCATGAAACGGTTTGAAAATCAACTGTATAACATTGCCTTAGACTTGACAATACTGTACTACACACCACAAATTGCTAAAAGGGTACATATCATGTAATCTTCCCACAATAAAAAGTGATATATCAAAAATGTAATATGCACAAAATTCTTACTCCAAAAGCAGATGCCTAATGACAGCATTTGTGAAGTGCAATTTTGATTACATAATTATGCAGAAAATGTATTTAGCCTACTTCCCATCACTGTCTCTAGATATATCCCTATCTTCTTTAAATGAATGGTATATCAAATTATTGGGTCTGCCATCGTATTATGAAGAGTTACTTTTTAAAAAATTCTTTTTATTTTTAAAATTTGTTCTAATTATGCATATTGGTAGAATGCAAAAGTTACTTTTTAATACTGGGTTTACAGATGCTTAATGTTGCAGACACTTATCTCATGAACAAATATGCTCATATTTTCTAAAATTGGGAATTCTAACAATATCAGAGACTAAATATGAATTAAATTTCTATGACTTTTCTAAGATCTCTTCTCAATTCTTTAGATTAAAATGTTTTGCATTTTTGTTGCATCACTGAATATACTTCAATTTCTACAATGGAGAGTGAATTTAAACTCTATGCTAACTATTCTGTTATAACACATAATTTATCACATTTATAGTCTATTTACCTTTTATTAAGGTTTTTTATTTCTGTTTTTCTGAAGATGAAGGTCTGTCTCAAAGTTTTGGCAACTGGTCCAAAGTTTCATAAGTTATAAGTGCAGAAAAAGGGAATGAATTTTGGCAGTCCTACTAAACACAATGTCCTTTTCATTTTCCATTCTATTTAAAGTATAATTCACAAGAAACTGAACCGCAGAGTGTTTTACCAAATAAATAAATAAATAAATAACTTCTATAATTAAATTTATTTAGGCAATGACATATTCAGTTCTCCTCCTCTTGAGATAAACAGGGCATATGAAGACAATTAAGGCTCTGAGAAGTTCTGCAGTCACAAACTGAATATCATTTCACCAAGTGACTTCTAAAGCTATTTGACCCAGACCCTTTTCTCAGTTAATAAATATCTATCTGGAACAAGGTTTCTTAGGAAAACACTTTAGAAAATTGACTGTCACACCACCATTGCCTGATTCTTTTTCAAATTGGATTTATCATAAACATGATTGAACCACTGATGCATTCTAAAATATAAATTTAAGCATATTATGTTGAACTAGAACAAAAGGTCAAATATCTTATGACTTCATTTACATGAAATGTCCCTAATAGACAAATCCAAAAGGACAGCAAGCAGATTCGTGGTTACCAGAAGCTGAGAAGAAGGAGAAATTGGGTAAAGAGTACTATTGAGTATTGAACATCTTTTGGGTATTATGAAAATGGTCTCTAATTCATAATAGGGATGGATGCACAATGCCATAGTTATATTAAAAATCAGTGAATTGCACATTTCAAAGATTAAATTTATTGTACATTAATTTATCTCAATGAAAGTATTATTAAAATTAAACATATACAAGAAGAAATGTGGTTACTATGCATAGTAGTAACAAAATAAAGGCAAGTTCAATTTGCCTGTTAAAATTAGTGTGTGGAAAAGGTGAATATATTCTCTAGCTATCATGGCCATGGTAGCCAGAGAGATTAGGTTATGAATTTAACCCCTGTGTTTAACAGTTCTGTGATGGTGGACCATCAATTTAATTTTATTATTGCTAATGACAGAGTTGTTACAAAATGGGGTTAATAGCATCCACTTCCTTACATTCTTGTGAATGGTAAAGGAGAAAATGTATTAGAGCTTCTCACACTGAGGTGGCACAAACATTTTAGTGACTAGCAATGATGTCTAATAATTTTCAGTTGCTAATGGCAACATCCCAATGGTGAAGAGCCTTCTGTATCTCGGATTTTCATGATCTGTTCACTGCTGGCCTAGAAGCCAGACAAGGGAGTGGGGGGAAAAAAGAGCAAAGAGAAACTGGGGTTAATCCTAAATAAAAATTGAGAAGGCAGTTACATGTTTATTGTTATTCATAAACATAGATCTGGAGATAGAGAATGAATGGGACCCAGCTTTTATTGCACATTTCCATAAGACACTTTCTGTTTTATGTACATATTTCAATTTTACTATATGTGTATAATTGTAAAAATAATAGAAAACAATAATCTTATATTTTATTTAAATTATCATCATTTCCTAAAAAGTGAATACTTTATAATCTGGGAAGGAATCCATGAGGTGACACTCATAATATTATTTTCTTTCAACTTCTTCTAAAAATTATTAGACCTTATATCAATTGTGCTAGACATTCTTCCAGCTAGCTCTCATCATGGCAAAGACATGCAAACAAAATTTGAATGACACTAATAAATACTCACACTATTTCTAGAGTTCCACATAGTAACAACAAAATTGAAAACAGAATAAGTGGTAATCTAGGAAATTGCATTTTTCTAGTAATGATTGGATAATAGGAAACAATAAAATATATCATTCATATTAAAAATGCAAAGTACCAAAAACTTTTGAATGCATATGTTGTCCTTCCTCATTTTTGAATACAGTTCAAAAAGGAACATATACAGTGGACTCAATGGTCCATTGAATAAAAAGGTTAATTAGGGTGAAGGGTTTGATCTGATAGGTACCTAATAGAAGCATTATATAATTATCTTTGTTAATGAGGACTGATATAAAAATAACATGGAATCTTTATGTCCTGCTGTACTCAGACAAGTTAACTTTTTATAGTCTTTGGTTTTGATTTTTGCTTTGCCTCCATAATCCATATTACTGTAGAACTCACCCTATTTTCTTAGGACCATGGTCTTATCAAAAGAGAGCATTGGTGTGATTTATAGAAAAAATAAATAAAAATTACCTTTTGCTAACCCCCACGGCTTCATGAACTTTGTTCGAAAGAAACCCAAAATTTTAAGGTAGGAAATAAAGGGTTCTGAGAGCTACATAACAAGCTTCTTTGGGTTATGGAGTTCTGAAGATTCCCTATTGCTTCCAAGTGAGAAGAACTAACTGGGATGAAACAGAACGGAGGATTTATTTCTGGCACTGAAAGGAAATGTATTTCTATAGTCAGTTTTACTGGAACACATCTCTTGTTTATTTGTAGGGAAAATTAAGTGCCAGAATGTACAGGAAACTTTATTTTTTTTTATTTTCAAACAAACAAAACAAAGCAAAAACAAAACTGTTTCAAAAATAGCATTAGTTCAGTGCCACGGACAAATGCTAACTTGTAAGCTTTTCCTTTATTACTAGCCAGTATAGTTTTAAAGTAGGTGTGTGGAAGAAATTGTTATCGTAATTTTATGGATCTAGTTGCATGTTACAATCCTGTAGTAGAATATTAACTTATAATTACCTTCATGGCAAATTTAAACACACTCGCATTAATAGTTGTGAGTGTTAACACTAACTCTCTCATGGTAGGTCCCCCCAAAGAATGAGCTTTTCAGTCTAGGCCATGTTTTAGAAAAAGGAACAAACTAGAGTGCCTTCAATGTTGTCAGGTTTTTTTATTTATGTTACAATATAAATTGTACAGAAATCTCTTCCAGCAGCTCAAAAATAAAATATGGGCTGTTGGAATAACTGTTTCAAGTTTTTTTTATATATCTTTTCTGGCAATTTGAACAAAAATGAATGGCCCCAGAAGAGAAGCTATTCACATATTTTCTTGTATTTATATGTATTTACAACTGGTATACCCCATAGAGCCAATTAGAGGAAATGTTTTTAAAATTATATTTAAATTCCCAATACACACTGATTTGTTTAATAAGATCGCTGGATGCAACAAAAATTCATAAGTCCAGGTAAATATTTGTCATATTGTAACAACGTTCAAGTACAACAGTGATTTCTAAATTTTAAGTACACTGCAGCCTTGAAAATTAGCATAGTAGTTCTTTGAGTAAGTTCAAACTTAAAAGGTCCAAAGAATGAGTATTTAGAAGGCAAACATGGCATGACTATTTTAAGTTTCCTGGAGCAGGTAATGTGAACTAGAAGTTTAGACCTTTTCTTTAAAAAAATAGCTCTCTACTCTCTATGTTAAGACTAAATCTCTGTATAAAAGTGGAAGTAAGTCAAAGCAGAGTTTTCAAATTTTAACAAATATTTCTATTTAGTTACTTATTTATATGTTTATTGTAAATTGTGTTTAAAAAATATGCTGGGTGCCTTTTTCTTTTAATTGACTACAGAGTTCTAGCACCCAGGTTTTAGTTTTTGATGAGATGTGAAGAAGGTTTTTTAATGAATTAGTAAATGGCATTGATTACCATTAAATCACATCAAACAGAGGAACAATGCTATTAACTTGTAGTTTTCTGCATTCGAACAAGTTTGTACAAGGGCAATATTAATGATTAGCTACCCACAGGCCACAGACCACCTAATAATTTACTTTGAAGAGTATAGTAATAGATACTATATCCCTGGGTAAATTTTTGGATATGTTCAACTTGCTGATAATCTTGTTAAATTTTATGCAGATTTAAAACAGCCTGATAATAATGAAAATAATATCTAACAATTTCATCTCCATAACAAATGCTACTGAATATTCTGTAGATATTCTACATAGATATTCTACTTTCAGCATTCCCAATAGTGCTATCTCTAGTTTGCTGTGTCTTTTATTGATATGCCTTTTGATCTTATTACTTCTGTCATTTCTTCAATTTACACTAAAGTGATTGGATTCAAGGCAATATGCTAATGTTACATCCTGTCTTTGATTTACCAGTTTCCTCCTGGTCAATATGACATACTTCACTTCATAGATTAATCTTCCTGAAAGAGTTTTGGTGGATTGATTCTTCCACTTGACCATCTTTTCCATTGTTTAATAAAGAGAATTTAATTTTCTTAGTGGGACAGTCAAGAAACATCACAATCTGATCTCTTTTTATTTTCATCCAAAATCCCACAACTCAAGTTGATGTATACTCTAGTTGAACTTCAATCTCTCAGCTTCTTACTGATTTCAAAAGAACTGGACTTCTCAGACTTCACTGTAAATTATACACTGTTTCTTCATCAGCAAGTAGCAACCCTTTCAGATATACTGAAAAATTTTGATCCATTGTGAAAATGTATTTCGGTATAACTAAAACTTCTTGCTATTAAGATGACGTCTGTCAGACTGTTTAGTGAAGGAGCTCATTCAATACTAGGCACAGCAGCAGGACATGATTTTCCTCAAGGCAGACATAGGAAATGCAATGCCCAGCTATCACCAAAGATAAATCTTGTTCCTGAAATCAATAATAATAGTCTTGTGAGTATATAAGAAAGCTTGATCATGGCAGTAAACAATTCAATCCAAACAGCAAAGCCAAACTAAAGGAGTACCAAGTCAACTCTGCAATAACCATGGAAACCTTTATAGACAATTTGGGACATTGCTTTAGTATGATGGTGATGGTGTTATTTTTATTATTCTCTCATAGAGTGTTTTCATGGAAATTTTAATTACTTTATATGTGTTGCTAAAATAATCTAGTATTTTAAAATGTGCTGTAAAGCACAATATGTGTGCCACTGCTTCACCAATCCCTTGTCTTCGGAAGTCTCACCTCCACTTTACTTGTCCCATTACTTCTGGTCCTTCAAAGTGTCCTACCCCAAAATCACTTTCTTTTTTCATCTCTTATGTGGGCATTTCTATGATTTCTTCTAGCTTTCTTTTATAATCCTCTTTAAATATATTTTAGTTTCTTTCATGGACTTGAAACTTCTTGTGGACATGGTTCTTATAATAATCATTTCTATTTTTTCTAAGTATTTTTCACAGTTCATGCCATAAAGTGGATTCTCAAAAAAAAAAAAAAAAGTTGTTTCACAGTGTTCTTAGACATTAATGATCATTTGTCCTTGAAGTCATATAAATGTTTGATTTATATTTTGAAAAGATAGATATCCAAATATTTAAAAATAGACAAAACACTAGGCATTGTTTGTCCTATATCAAATAATTCCTTAGAGATTCAGATTCATTTAACTATTTCAGATATTCTTTGCATATTAAGTCATATATTTAATGTCTGTGATTCTTAATGTCTATTCTTTTATCCATTCTTAGTCATCATGAATTAATAACACTTTTTTTTTAATTTGAAACATATCTTTGACATTTTTCTTAATGATAGATTTTTGAGAACTTTTTAACATGCTTAGTACTTAGAATAATTATGGATTTATGTTTCCCTTTAATTTTGTTAGTGGGATTGATTAATCTCTATTGTTACCCCTTTCCACTATTCTTGCAGAATACTTTATATTTATTTCATTAAGTCTTTAGAAAAATTTCCCATCTCTCCTCTTACTATCAGCTTCTGGGTATGTTGGCATGAGTGTTTCCCTTCTTTTGTTTTTGAAATCCATGCTGTCTGTTAAAGCAGAGATTCTTAAGGTGTTGTCTATGAAATCACCATTGGAACTCCACATCACCAGAACATAAAGAATAATGCCTCCCAGGAGACACAGTGAGAGAAACACCTCACTGTGTGAGAAAAGAATGAGATGATCTGATCTAGACAGGCTGTTCTTCCTGTGATTGTGTAGGGCATCAATGTGTTTTCCTACTTCCTCACCTAACAACATTATTTGTGTGTGTAGGTGTGCACATGTGTGCATAAGGATGGGTGATATCTTCTTAACCTATTCTGTTTAGGCAAAATATATTTACTGAGCATGCAATATTTGATAAGGTCCCCCAGATGCAGAAGATAGCAATGTGAGTAAGACAAAAGATTCTTCTGACATGACATTTAAATTCTTGAGAGGTAGAAAATAGAGACACATAAAGAATAAATAAACCATTTATAAAAGTATTGTGTATTAAGGGTAATGGTGATGGAGATAAATGAGAATTAATGTTGGATGGGTTATCTAAATGCATTCTCAACATAGGGAAATGTAACACACAGGCTGGAAAGTATGAATGAATTTTCTTTCCCAGGAATTACAAAGAATACCAGCTTTTCTTGTGTATGTGGAGCATTGTGAACAAGCAAAAAGTTATAAACGTACGTAGACTCTTGGGGGTTGATGTAACAGCTTCAAAGTCTTATTTCGGTGCAACTAAAAATATTTGAGAGAGTTTAATGTGGTATAATTGTGGAGTGAGTAGTAAAAACAAAAATGCTTTCAGAAATAAAAAGGGCAGAATTTGGACATTGGACATATGAAAAATACTCTGATGAACCCAAAATGGGGATATTTTAGTAGTTCACAAAATAATAAGTACTCAATATCAGTTGTTACTCTTAACTTATTTGGGGAATTTGTTTGATTAGCATCCAAACTTTAGTTCTTTATGGCCATTTGACAACTGTTTTCTTCACATATTTAAGCCCAAATATAAAAGTAGATCCCCTACTTCATAAAACTAGAACTTTACTTAGACTGAGATAAGTATTTGAGATGTCTGAGAGTAAGGTAAGGAGTGGGCCACAGCTGGATGGTTACCCTGATTTAATACCTCCAACTGAAAATCATATTATCTTAGTACATTTGGGCTTCAATAACAAAAGACCATAAATTGAGTACTTTTTAGGTAGTCTAAATATATTTCTACCTGTTGGGCTTCAATAACAAAAGACCATAAATTGAGTAGTTTTGAGGTAGTCTAAATATATTTCTACTAGTTTTGAAGGCTAGGAAGTTAAACATCAAGACATCAGAAGATGGATGTTTGGAGAGGGCCCTTTTCCTCACAGGGATGGCTTCTCACTGTGTCTTCAACCTGGTGAAAGGAGCCCATCAGTTATCTGCTCTATCTTTTAATGGCACTAGTCCCATTCAGGAGGACTCTACCCTTATCACCCTAAGTCCCTGTCATACTGCAGGGAAGGCGTTCCACTTATGAATGAGAACACAAACGTTTCACGTTCAACAAGTAAGTAAATTAAAATTCAATACATTTATACTATAATGTCCAGCAATAAAGATAGTACAGTGCATCATTACTGTCACTAAGAAATTTGCAAACTCTTTTGACATGTACTGACAAAATGGGAAGTCATAGTGGCAGGAAAATAAAAACTAATATCAAGTTCTGCTTGTCTATTATGTTCTGATTGATCTCTGAATGATTTACTCTGAACTAGTTTTTATATTGTAAAACGACTGATTCTGTAAAGTACACCATATAGATACAAGTATGAAAAAATTTCATCTCAGGATGTGTTGCTTAACCTGAACCTAAAACAACCACAAAAACAGAAAAACTCTTGGTAGCAAATATTTCTACTTTGAAGGAAATTAAAAGATAATGCTATATGACTCTCTGATTTTAAATATTGGATACTGAGAGTTCAGTAAAGTTCAGTGAAGTGAAACAAACGATCCCCAAATACTAAGCATGCTATTATCCATGATAATACTAAAAGCATGTCTTTTAATATTTATGGCAAGATTTTGTATCTGATATCTCAAGAAATAAAGCAAGCAGCAAGACATAGGGGTTACAGAAGTAAAAACAGGGATACCTTTTTGTATAGAGTGATAACCTGATGAGCAAGTCTAAACAGATTTGCAAGGTGTGAAGTGTGGGTAACCTGCCTCAAAGGACAGTCTTCAGCAAGATATATATCAAGAACTAACTTGAGATCATTTTTCTGGTGGCAGTTATGGTTAGTTGCCATCATTTTCATGTTTAGAGAATATTTTTACCTCTAACCATGATAAATCTTGACCATTAGTAAATTATTATGCTACAGTAAATGATCAGATTTTATCTATGTCCCTACCTCTAATATGTAGCAGTAGGGTGACCTCCTTGTTTTGTTAAAGTCATATTTAATCCTCAGAAATAATACAGCAAGTACATATTTAGAAAAGATATGTAGATTTAGAGACATAATAAGGAGGAAGCCCCCCAAGAATAACTCATCTCTTTATGACCCCAATTTCAATAACTTCAATAGTAATATTGCTACTAGCAGAAAAGAAAGCTCATTTTTACCAGCTTCCCTGGAGAAAATATCTCCAATCAAAATTGGTTACTTTTTCATGCTATATATCATGCAGAATTGTTAACAGGAAATCTACTATCCACTCATTCCCTTGGCCTACTTCTTGGCAACTCCATTACACTGTACTTAATTTTCAAGTAAATAACATATTAAAAATTAATCAGAAGAAAGAGTAATTTAGAATTTAGAGGTGAAGTGAAAGTAAAATGCTGCAACCTAAGTTTACAAGAAACTCTGCCTTCCTATAGGTTTAAATTTCAGAGTAAGGAAAGAATTAAGGAAGTACTTCTTCAGGTTTAAAATTGCAGTTCAAACAGCTTTCCAGTTCAAATACTTGGTTTTAGGGTAAGATTCTCTCAGTGAAACCAACTAAATTCTTTCCAATAGTTCTGCCCCTAGCAATTGTATGATTGCATGTAACAAATCTGTGTGTGATATGCATACACACACGTGTGTTTTTGCATGTGTTTGTAGTTAATATAATATTAAATAAAATATATTCCTCTCACTTAATTTATAAACATCTTCAGAAAACTCAAAAGGCCAAGTTTAAAATTGCATTTCTCAAAGTCTTCTGTAGTTCCCAGATAGTTTCCAACTATAATGCTGCTTCTCTCTTTTCTTCACACACTCTATTTAGCACTGTATGTCTGTTCTATATGCAAGTACACCAACTCCACAAATAGTTCCTCTCTGATCACTGAGTTTATCAACTATATTTTTCCAATTTCATCTCTCTAAGTCCCTTCATAATTTCTTCAGGGGAACCAGTGCTTAGCACTAGAAGGAGTGCAGAATTTGGTTCTAGAAAACATATTTTCCAATTTTGACTTAGCTATCCCAATACTCCATATCCTAGGAAAATTAAATAGCTTCTGCAAGTCAGAGTTTTGTAAATATAAAATACCGTACTAATGATTAATCACACAGTCTTAGTTTATGTATCTGAAGAGATAATGGTTAATATGTCTTTATACACTATGTAACACAAAAGTAAATTATTATTCTCATGTGTATCTCAAAAATTGCATTAGTGTAATTTTTCAACTGCAAAAATATAAACTCTTTAAGGCAAAAGAAGTTTTGAAATTTAATCCATGTTTTCAGTACCTGGCATAATATGTTATGATTTAGATATGAGGTGACCCCAAAGCTCATGTGTGAGATAATGTAAGAAAGTGTAGAGGTAAAATGATTGGGTTGTGAGAGGCTTAACCTAGCAAACAAATCCTCTGATAGGGATAAACTTGTTGGTAATAGTAGGCAGGTATATTGTGGATGGAGGATGTTTGTCTCTGGGGGCATGCCTTTGGGCAGATTTTTTTTCCTTTTTGAGGAGGATCTCTCTTTTCTTCCTGGTTCCATGTCCCAAACTGCTTTCTTCTTCTACTCCCTTCTGACATGATGTTCTTCAATTGGCCCAGAGCAAGAGTCAGCCATCAATGGACAAAGAACTGTGAAATCATGAGCTCCAAATAAACTTTTCCTCCTCTAACTGTTCTTGTCAAGTATTTCAGTTACAACAGACACACACGCACACACACACACACACACACACACACACAAACCAAGAAAACAAAAACAAAAAACTGACTAAAATAATATCACAATATCTAAAATATAATATGCAATTGAAATGAGGGTATAGGCAGTACAGGAGCACTTTTCTTCCCATCTGTCTACTTGAAGATGAGCCTTATCTCTAGTGTCTTTCACAGTTGCTTGTCTACCAAGTTTAGTCTGTAAGTAAAGTGACTCAGGCAGAATTCATTAGCCTGGTTATTTGTCTTCAGTCAGTCAATTACATTAGGACAAATTTATTGACTATCTGCCTTTTGTCAAGCACTTGAAAAACAAAGATAAATAATACTTTTTTTTTCCCTCATAGTCTAATCAAGGAGATATTGAAACCAAGAGATGAAGTTCCATAAGATCTATCCCTGACTTAGCACTTAGCTAGATTTACTTTTCTCATTTAATATTCTCCATTCATGCATAATCAATGTTTTTGACAAATACATTCTATTTCACTTACCTATATAAATTGTATTCTACCCACAACTCTTGTGAAAAAATGTGGAAGTTGTCAAAATCAAAATGGAGTTGCTCGTGTCAACCCTGACAACAACAACAAATTGTAAAGACAAGAGATTATGAAACCTGGGCTCTTATGAACTATTGCCTCAAATAACCATCACAAACTCTGCCAGACTACACCTTGAATAAAAAATCCCTGCAACCTTACATGGAAAGTACTTCTACAAGGACATCTGTTCATTCAACCCCAGACTGACACCACTCATGTTATTAATTACTGTGGTCAAGGAGTATAGTTTCAAATGTAATCCTTCCCATTTTTTGTCATTAAAATATTTCCCTTGCCTCAATGTCTTTGATTTTGCCCATAGTTTACTATGGCATGCATATTTCCATTACAATTTTTTTTTCTGTTTCCAAATAAATACCATTATCCTTTGGAAAAACTCTACTTTTTAAATTTAGGTTGACACACTCATTGCCAATATGCTAATGTTTGTGATTTTTTTTAAGATAAAGAAATATTTTTTATTATTTTTTTATTGAACTTTTAATTTTTTACAGACTGCATTTTGATTCATTGTACACAAATGGGGTACATCAGTTCATCTCTATGGTTGTACACAATGTAGATTCATACCATTTGTGTAATCATACATGTACATAGGGTAATGATGTTTGTCTCATTCCACCACTTTTCATACCCTTCTCCCTCTCATTTCCTTCTACATATTCTAAAGTTCCCCCATTATTCTCTCTTTCCCCACCTCCCCACCCCCATTATATATCATTCTCCACTTATCAGGGAAAACATTTGGCCTTTGGTTTTGGGGGCTTGGCTTATTTCACTTAGCATGATATTCTCCAATTCCATCCATTGATTTGTAAATGCCATAATATTATTCTTCTTTATGGCTGAATAGTATTCCATTGTGTATATATACCAGAGTTTCTTTATCCATTCATCTGTTGAAGGGCATCTAGGTTGATTCCACAATCTAGCTATTGTGAACTGAGCTGCTATAAACATTGATATGTCTGTGTGATTATTTTTAATTTCAAAACACATTTTTCAGAGCCATGTTTACATTAATTACCTCCAAATATGATATATTAAGTATTATTATATTTTAATGTAGAAGTGGTGAATCTGGAGATTTGAAAAGTTTATGTGAGATGCTCAAAACCATGATAACTAGTAAGATGCAGATTCATTTCTCAAGCTTAGATTCCTGCAGATTTTTAAAATTATTATTATTTTGATGAACTGATAACATTAGTTCTTTGTTGCACTGTACTTTTAATTTTCATGTGAATTACAGAATATAAATATGCATATATAAAAAAATATGTGTAAATTACAAATAAAAATATAAATAAATTAAATGCAGGGATTTTAGTAGTGCCCAGTAAATAACTCCCTACTTCTCCACCCAAATTCTCAGCTACCTAAATATTAATACTGATGTATAAGAATGTGACTGAGGGTCTAGAATCAGTTTGAACTATTAATACTGAAGTAAATAATGAGCAATCACTCATTCATTACTGAATGACAGTCCCCAAGAAGTAACTCTCTACAATAGTCACAGTTTGGAGAAACAAACCAATCTTGATTTTTTTTTAAAGCAGATCTCTTTCAAAAGAGAAAGGGGGTAAAAGAATTGTGAGTTGACCAGCAGAATTTCTCCTTTCAAACCCAATAATCAACTGGTGTTCTCATTATTCCTGGTTTAATGATTACATTATTGCTTGAAAATGGGTCAAATGCATTACATAAACACAAGTTCCTCCTTCATGCATAAGGAAATATTAGGAATTGGGAAGAAATAATTATCAGTGGTATTTTTTAAAATCATTAATCTTAATATTTATTCACCTATGTAACTTCTAAACATATGCCACCCAAACTGATAGAATTTCAGGGAAAAATGGACAGATCCAAAGTTATATTGACAGATTTTAATACTTCTTTCTCAGTAATCGTTAAATCAGGTAGATACACTATCACCAAAGATATATGACTGAGAAGTACCATCAACCAACTTGACCTGACATTCACAAAAATGTAACCAACTACAGCAAAAGACACATTCTTTGCAAATGCATTGTATTACAATGGTTAAAATGCAAAAGTCTAAGCATACCAACTGTAACAAGGATATAATAAACCAGAACTATACTGATGATGTAAGATGTTACATCCATTTTTAAAAACAATTTGGCAATTTCTTTAGAAAGTTATTCATGCACTTATTACATAATTTATTCCATTCCTAGGTATTTAGCCCCCCCAACTATACATGAACATTGAAAGAATTCTGTAATAATGTTAATTTATAATAGTCAATCTGGAAACAACTGACATGTCTTTCAATAGTTGAAGGAATATACTAACTGTGGTATGTCCATACCATGGAATGCTACCATAAAAAGAAATGAATTCTTGACCCAAGCTGCAACATGGATAAGTCTCAAACACATGGAATGGAGAGTTTTTTCTTGGATGTGCATCTTTTTTTTTTTTTTTCCCCTCACATTCTTAAAATGTAAGGTTTGTGCTCTTAATATAAATGTTTTAAAAAATACTTTTTAGTTATTGATGGACCTTTATGTGCGGTGCTGAGAATTGAACCCACTGCCTCATACATGCTAGGTAAGCCCTCTACTACTGAGCTGCAACCCTAGTCCTCTCATAATATAACTTTAAGACAATTGTTGACCAAATAAATTGCTATTGTCCTGAAGAGAGGAATAACTTTCTTATCTTTCCAATACTATTACTGTTTTCATGATTTTTACATCCTAATGTTGACCTCTCTTTAATTTAATTTCCTTAGTCTAACGATGAAACATAAATATATTTTTCATTCTAAAAGCTCTAAAATTTGTCAGCAGACTATATTAATGAAAACAATTTCAAGGACATTCTGTGTCTAGCAGTTCAGTATATCCGCAATGGAAGAATGTAGATTAGAAAAACATGTTCCTCCATAAAAGTGAGGAGAACATGAAGAAGACACTGTCAAAATAAACTTTTCAAAACTGTAGAACTAAATAAAGATTTGCAATAGTCAACAGAGTGCTTGCTCAGGAAAAAACCTTGAATCTAAGTAAGAGCTGTGAGCTTTGGTGTGTCTAAATTTGTTCTGCTGTAGCATGGGAAACTAGTGGTCTCAGACCTTGATATCTTTGAAAAGCACAAAACTAGGAACCATTTTTTGAGAGGCAAATGGGTTGAAACAGCCCAGAATGTTCTACCCCAGAGAATCATCCATGAAAAAATTGTCTTGGAAAAGTCTCATTTACAGGATCTTGTCTTTGACTTTACTCAAAGGTGTAAATCTATACAAGACACATCTTACTCATTTGTCAAAGGTCAAGAAAGAGAGCATGGAAAGTAGCATGAGAAAAATGACTCAACATGTGGAAGAGATCTTTGACAAAATTAATAGTTAATTTCTCAACAAAAGGAAGAGAGGTCAGAGAGCAGTGGGAAGACATACAACTACTGAAAGAAAATTACTATCATTTGTGATTTCTCAGAATAGCATATCCATCTTTCAAAAGTGAAGAAATTTAAGACATTTTCAAATGAAATAAAAATACATAAAAAGCTTGACAGCAATTATTAAGTGGCCTACAGAAAAATAAAAGGATAAACACTTTATTTAATGTTAAGTTAAGAGGACAGTAGATTGCATTCATCCACCGAAGAAATAAGACACTCTCTCAATAATTAAACTATATATATATATGTATATATATATATATATATATATAGACACAGATCGAGAGAGAGAGAGAGAGAGAGAGAGAGAGAGAGATTATAAATAGTAGTATAAAATATGCAGAATATAAAGTTGGGTATGAATGTTTTGCTAGTGGATTTGTTTTTACATGATATAAAATATAGCAACATAACCCAATAACTTTAAAAATACATTGATGGACTTGAATAAAGATAAAATTTAATAATAGCACAAAAAGGAAGGGTCAGAGGTATAATGCAGCAAAATTTAATATACTATTAAAATTATTAATAAAATTATTAATTAAATTATTAAATTTAAGTAAATTATGTTGTTTAAATCCTATTTGTAACATCAGGGAAACAGAAAAAATTTATTCGAAAACTATAGCAAAATAAAAGGAAATTAAAGTAGTATGTCTTAAAACTATGACTGCACAAATGATATGAATCTACATCATGCACGACCATAGAAACAAAAAGATGTACCCCATTTGTGTACAATAAATCAAAATGAAGTTTGTAAAAACAAAAAAAAAATTTTAAATATGTATTTTGTAGGAGAAAAAACAAAAATCAAAGAACACAAAAATGAAAAGGTTGTAAGACACAGAAAGCAAGTATCAAATATGACAATTGTAAAACATAGTTTTATCAGTAATTACATTATATGTAGATGTTTAAATACTATATTGAAAAAACAGTTTGGCAGATTAGATTTTTAAAAAGTTATTCATTCACATCATATCTAGAGGTTAAGTACTTTATTTAAAAAATATAAATAGACTCAAATGATAGAATCTATAACATATATTGTGTAAACAATAAACAAAAGAGAGTAGTTTATTATATTAGCACAAGTTAAAATAAATTTCAAGACAAACATTTTCATAGTCAAAGAAGAGACTTTTATACTGAAAAAATAATTCAAATATGAAGACTGCAATCAAAATCATTTATGAATATAAGATATACAAAATAAAAACATAAATGTCTAGAACTTAAAAGCAAAATAAACAATTCAAAAATTGTAGTCAGAAGAATCATTATCCCACTTTCAATAGATGAAACAACTAGGCAGTTCAAAATGGAACAATACATTTGTAACAACACTATGAACCACCTAGAAGTAGCAAAAAACCAAATGAACACTCCATTCAAAGACAGCAGAATTAATATTCTTCTTAAGTTTACATTAATATTTTCCAGATAGGCCATAAGTTATACCAAAATAAAGCCTCCATACATTTAAAACTTATTGAAATCATTAATCATCGAAAGTTATAAATTAAGTTACTGTTTTATAATAGAAGGCTATTTAGGAAGTTTAAAAATATGTGGAAATTAAATAATGGTTAATATTTAATGCTTGAATTGTTGCAACTTTTTAATAATGGATAGGTCAAGTAAGAAATCACAAAGGAAACTAGGAATTACTTTGAGATGAATGAAACAATAATATACAATACTTATGTAGCTAAAATAAAGTCCATATGGAAAAAATATTGTGTAAATGCCTATGTTGGGAGAGGAGGAAGATTTCAAATCAATAACTTAATCTTCCATCTTAAGAAACCAAATACAGTATACTAAGAGCAAGCAGAACTGAGGAAATAATACAAACTATAGTGAAAGTAAATAGAGAATAGGAAAAAAATTCATGAAGACAAAATTTGGTTACTTCAACCAAGTAAAAATTTAACAAACCTTTTGTTAATTGGACCAAGAATGGAAAGGCCACCCAAATGACTAAAATTAAGAATGAAGAAAGGAAGACCAATATGGTCATATGAATGCAAAAGATATTATAAAGCAATTTTTTTGACAAAAATAGGTAACTGAGATCACATAGACAAATCCTAGAAAGAAAAGAGCAGCTTAAGCTGACTCAAAAAGTAGAAAACCTGAGTAGAATATATTCAGTTTGAATGGTGCACACCTATAGTTCCAGCAACTCAGGACACTGAGGTAGGAGGACCACAAGTTCAAAGTCAGCCTCAGGAACTTAGAGAGACCCTTTAATAAAGGTGGGAGACTTGGTTAAGTACTCCTGGGTTCAATCCCTGGTTTTAAAAAAAACTGAATAGACTTATAATATATTTTTAAAACTAAATTAGCTGTCAAATATTTCCCATAAAATAACATTCCAGGTCCATACATCTTTACCAAATATTTAAAAATTATTTACACCCATTTCTCAAAGCATTCTTAAAAAATTAGAATATTTACGAATTCATTTTATTAGACTAAGATAACTTTGATAATAAAGCCAAAGACATCATAAGAAAAGTAAACTTCAGATGGATACTTGCTATGGATGTGAATGCTTATTTCCTCACTGTAACAGGTAATAAAATTAAGAATGTATAAAATGCCTGTTATACCAATAAGGTAAGTCATCCCTTATTCTGGGTAGTATAGCATGACCTATCTTAAAAATGAAATATTTATTGAAATTACAGAGATCACCCAATTTGAGACATTATCATATTAATGAAAAAAAGGAAAAAACTGGGCATGGTAGGTAGCTGGAGCAGGAGGATTATAATTTCAAGGTCAACCTGGGCAACTGAGCAAGACCCTGTCAAAAAAGAAAAAAAATCTGGGGATGTGTCTCAGTGGTTAAGTTCCCATATGTCCCATCCCCACTACCATAAACTTCTGCATTATGATTTTGTAGTTTCCCATCAAGAAAGAGAGACTAGTTTTTTTCTCTTTTGAATCTGGATGGTCTTGGTGACTTAACCATAAAATACAGCAGTGGTAAAAATTGGAACTTCTGAAGTTGTGTTGTGAGAATCCTCCATCCAGCTTCCATCTCTATCTCTGGGAGTCCACTTTTTGAGAAGTCATTTAGTTTTTAAGGACTATAACTAACTATTGTACTGTGAGACACTGAAGCAATATTAAGAAGCTTTCAAGGATCAGACAAGGAACAGGGAATACATTCTTTGGAAGATAATACATCAACATAATGGGTCAAAGACTGAAATTTATACACAATCTGTACATGCTTGTTTTCCTTGGACAGCAGGGAAATAACCCACATGACAATCAATTTGAAATATTCTTTGGGAATCTATTACAATATTTGAAGAGTACAATTGATAAAACTCCAATAGGTATTCTCTGGAAATTGAATTGAAAATAATGCTGCATATTTAATACATTAGATAGGATTCAAATTGCAGGAGGAGAATGGTATGCTAAATGTAATGTCAGAAAACTAAAAACCTAAGAGAATTGATATTAAAAAAAAAACAGTGTATTTCAAATATTTTTGTATTCCTCTAATAATATTTCTGAGGAAAATGTCCCATGGCCTGCATTTGATTCCTCATAGCACCTACAGCAATTCAGAGGCCTTAATATGTGTGTAATAAATATTCATTCATTGATTGAAACATAAGAAATGCTCAACAGTCAGAAGCACTCTTGGTTGGGTTTAAGACCACACATTCTTTAGAATGATAAGAAGCATATGTAGTAAGATTCTTGACATATGTAATCATCTCAATCTGGAAATGTTAACAAAATATTAGATATCATTCTAGTTCCTCAGGGCTACCTTAACTATCACAAATTGAGTGACTTAAAGCCCTACTTGTCCTATCTCAGTTCCTAACAGTAGAAGTTTAAGTTCAATGTTAGGGTGCTTCTGGGACCACGCTCCCTTTGAAGTCTCCAAAAGAAGGCCCTTGTCTCTTTGAGCCTCTGATAACCACGCATATTCCTTGACTTGTGGCAGCATAACTTCAAGCTCTTCTGCCATCTTCCCTCTGGGTCTCTGTGTCTTCACATTGCATCCCAAAATATGTGTTTTTTCTTCTCTTATAAGGACAACAGTCATGTTGACTTAAAGCCCACCCTAGTCTAGTATGGTTTTATCTTAAATTGCTTACATGTGCAAAGGCTTTATTTTAAAATAAGGCCACATTCATAGGGACTGTGGATTTGGACTTCAAAATATCATTTTAAGGGACAAGTCAACCCATATATTTTACTTATATGTTAAATTCCCCGTAGTGCACTTTTAAATACATAATATAATATTCCGGAATTCAACCAGTTGATCAACTGCTAGCTGCTTTTGAAGTTAGCATCCTTTCGGATTACACATTCTTTTTAAAGGAAGTAGATTAAAAATCCTTCTTAGCTTTAGGAAAAAAATTTTATTTTGATGGTTTTAAACTGAAAAATTAATACTATTTATGGAGATAACCATAGAAGATAGGAGTGACTGAATGATAGCCCCTCACTGTAATGAAAGTCAGAGCAAGTACCGCTCCTTTGGTGTACCCAAAAATTACTGATTCTAAAGAATACTGCGTTAAAAAAGATTTAATGGGCCGTGAGAACATAAAAGTAATGTATTGTTTTATAATCCATTTGAGTATTCTTAGACGAAATCTCTTCTGCTTGGTGAGTAGTTTATGGGTCTTAGAGGCCCCTATAAATGTTTGTGTTGATTTCTGTACTTTTGGAGGCAGCTACTTTCATTAGAAAAGGAGTTTGGTTTTGGGGTGACAGATACCATGACATAAAATCAGTTTTTCTTTCCATTTTAAAATGTACTTCTACACTTTGCAGCCAAAAAATTTAAAGAAATATTATCATATAAAAATGCTGCATTGCCGCATGAATTTATTCATTCAATAAGTATTTATAGAGTGCCTAGTGTGACAAAACTTTTGCTAAATATTAAGTGTGGCAATATATTTAAACATGCCACAGTAAAATGAATATTTAATTGTATCCTGAAAACTGCACTT
The DNA here is from genome assembly GCF_902686445.1 of Sciurus carolinensis. Lineage (NCBI taxonomy): Eukaryota > Metazoa > Chordata > Mammalia > Rodentia > Sciuridae > Sciurus > Sciurus carolinensis. The sequence continues at coordinate 39,283,579 of NC_062223.1, forward strand.
CAAAAATAGTACTACTATTTGACAAGTCTGAACCTTAGAGTAACAGGGACTGGGATGGGAGTCCATACTGTGAGTCTTCCTGGCTATTTAAAATGATGTATCTTCAAGCTTCAGTTTAATCTATTGAAACAGGAAAGCAGTTGTTAACAGTTTTACCTTTAGTTAATATTCAGATTTTAAAGTGCTTAGCAAAATCTTGTTATTTTCAATATCAGTTGATATTGCATTTTTTATTATCATGTTGCTAATAATTTAAAACTAAAGTTAAAAAAAAATTCACAGAAGGCTAACCGTAAGACAGAAAGATGGATGGATGAATAGACAGACTGACTGACTGACTGAGTTTCCTAGAATGACTGTTGAAATTACAACAAACTTGGAAGTCTTAAAAATAATAAAAACTATATTCTCAAAATTCTCAGGACTAGAAATTCAACATCAAAGTATCTGTTGGGTCATATTTGTTCCAAAGACTCTAGGGAAGATTCCTTCCTTAACTCTTCTAAAGATGATTTCAATTAATGTGAGCAAATCTTGATGTCACTTCACTCATAGATAGATGAATTCCTGTAATCTCTGTCTGCACTTTCTCTTGAGACATTCCTCTACATGTCTGTGCCTGTCTTCTGATAAGAACACCAGTAATACTGGATTTGAGGTGTACCCTAATCCAATATAGCTTTATCTTAATTATGTCTACAAACACCCTATTTCTAAATAAGATCACACTCACAGGTGCTGGGTGGATATGAATTTGGGGAGAATACTGCTGAACCCTAAATAAATGCATATACACATATATATTTGCTTTGTAAAATATAAATGATATTTCACATATTCTAATTTCCAAAGCACTAAATCTGAGCACTGTGTTAAACTAAGATTATATAAAAATTGGGGGCAGGGACTCAGACTAAATTATAATTCTTTCCCCTCTAACCTTAAGAACTGACCTCTAATATTTTCTGATGTGTGGAGTGACCTGAATAAACAGGATATCAAATATTCTCAATATAGGTTCAAATCTGACCTGTCACTAAAAAGAAATCATACAATCAATGAAAGGTGTATAACTGGAGATAGATTGCATACAAAAGATTTCAGAATGTAAATGATTCTTAACCCAACAAAACTCATTTTATAATATCTGTAATTACAGTCTTGAAAGATCCAGATTAAGTCTGGGACAATAACCTCTTTCATATGAAATGGGAAATAGCAAAGCATGATTTGGAGCAGTATTGCTAAAAGTTGATATTTCAGAAGAAAATTTGTTTTTAAAAACCTGTTTTATTTCTGCTTATACAATTACATTGTTAAAGATTCATGGCTTCTATTAGGAAAGTAGCACATACACACATATGTGTCATATATAGAGAAAAATCTATTACATGTATAAAGATGCACACAAATCATGGTGTGAAGACTAATTTTTTAATTTGACAAAATTGCATGTATTTATGAGTTTTTGATGTTTTGAAGTATGTTTGCATAGATCTAAATTTTTATTGTTAGAAGTATATGCTAAGTATTTGGAAACTATTGGCTCAAAACATGGTTTTGTATTTCAATATGCATATGCCCATATATAATTATTCATGTGTTAGTCAACTATTTATGAAGTGCATTGTGTAACAGATGGTGGACCAAGTGTATAGATACAATATGAACAGAACCATGTACCTACTCTCCTGCAGTCTAAATTTTAATGAGGGAGAAAGCCAAAAATCAAATATTTATCTAGGATAACAAGACACACTACATTTTAAAAATAAAAATGAATCAGAGAATGCAAAACAATGATCTAAAAATGAAAAAAATATGTATAATTTTTGGGCATTGTTAAAATGGAAAACTTCTGGCCTGTGAGACAGTGTTAAGATATTTAAAGGTAAGATGAAATACTGTCATTAGCAGCAATATGAATAGAACTGGAGGACATTATATTAAATGAAATAAACTGGACTCAGAAAGATATGCATTTGTGGAGACTAAAAAGTCAATCTCATTGAACAGAGTGGAACAGTGGTCAATAGAGACTGAGAAGATCAGGAGAGAGAATAGAAAGAAATTAGATAAGGAGCAATAAAAGAATTGAATAGGAGCAAATCCGTGTTTTCTAGAGAACAGCAGGGACACTATTATTATAAGAATCTATACTGTATTTTAAAATAACCAGTGAAGATGAGTGCAGAAGTTTCCAGTGCATAGAAATGATTAATGTTTGAGGAGATTGAAATACTCATTACCCTGTCTTGAACATTCTATATTACATACATGAATTATCTTATCTTACTGTACTGTACTCCTTAAAATTTACAAATATTATTTATGAATTAAAATTTTAAATAAGGAAAAAAAAGACAAGAAAAATTGGAAGAAAATATTTGCAACATACATGATGAAACTGTTACAAATTATATGCAGATGATTTCTATAACTGACAACAAAAACAACAAAGAAAATGTTGAAAAAAATCAGAAAAGAACTCAAATTGACATTTTTTTCAAAGATTATATGAATGACAAATAGTCATATGAAAAGAGGCTAAAGATAATTAAACATTAGGAAAATGCAAATTAAAACCACTATGGGATAACATCTCTTGTGCATTAGGATGGTTACTAACAAAAAAATGGGGAAATACCCAGAAAATACTCATAAAAGCAGGTACTGATTAGAGGAGGAATGTGGCAGAATAGTAATCATATGCACATTGATGGGAATTCGAAATTTGAGTTGTGTTTTCCAGTGACTTGGAGGAAGGGGAAGTGAAGAGTTGTTATCTAATGAGCACAGAGTGTCAGTTTTGAAACATGGATAAGTGTCATTGATTGGTTGCGCCACAACTTGAATATATTTACCATTACCAACATATACACTAAAAAGTTATTATGAAGGCATATTTGATGCTATGTATTTTAACATAGTAAAAATAACTGACAATACTAATTCCTGTGAGGATTCAAAGACACAAGAACCTTCCTTCAGTGCTGGTTGGAATGATAAATGGTATAGCTACTTGGGAGGACAGACTGGAAATGTTTCACAAAGCTAAACATAGTCTTACCACGAGATGCAGCAATCATGCCCCTAGGTACTTACTCACCTAATTCGAAAGTTTATGTCCACACAAATATCTGCCTGCAAATAAGTACCCCATCTTTATTTGTAATTGCCAAAAAGTGAGTATAACCAAGATGTACTTTGACATATTCATAGACAAACAAAATGTGACATATCTATATAATAAAATATTTTTCAACAGTAAAAAATAAATAATTCATCAATCCATGGGAGACATAGATGAATATTAAATGCATATTAGTGTAAAGGAAGACAGTGTGACAAGTTCTATACTGTATGATTCCAGTCGAGTGGCATTTAGGAAAAGGCAAACCTATAAAGACAGGAAAAAGATAATGGCTGTCAGAGTGTCAGGAAAGTGGTATGAACACACGATTTAGGCTTTTGAAGCTGGTTTGTATGTTTTAATTGTGGATGTAGAAAACTATGCATTTGTCAAGACACATTGTCAAGGCACAAAGAGAGAACCTAACTGCATGAAATTAAAAAAAAAAAATCATTTACAAGGTCAAGACACATGATGTTGTGCAGAATGTGAGAAAACAGGCTGCTTTGTTCCTAATACATGAAATAAGCTCACTAAAAATGGTTCAGAAATAAGATACTGACATAAGTAGCTTTGAAGATAAATGGTGTCTGTGAAACTAAAACTAAAAACCCCCACACACACATTAGTTACTAACACCCCTTTTCTCCTACAGGAAGACAAATTAACAATTCAGATACGGAAATGCTTATATACTGAAAAAGCATAATTAAATTAGTGTATAGCTGATGGTAGAAGCCAGGTTTTTCAATGTTCCTTTGGAAATTTACAGATTAAAAAAGAAAAAAAAGAATAATGGACTATAACGATTCATATAGTTCTAGAAGTTCTCGAGCTGGAGATATCAGTAATAATTTATATTTAACATTGATTTAAGAGTTTCTTATAGAAGCAGTACATACCTTTGTCTCTTGTAGTTTCTATAGAAGACAGGTTCTAGGACTTAAATGGATAGCTTAAGTCCACAAATACTGAAGTTTCTTATATAAAATGATATAATATGTATGTAAAGCCTATGCATATCCTCCTGTATTTATTAAATTATCTCTAGATGACTTTCAATGCATAATAAAATGTAAATGTGATGTAACCAGATGTTATAGTTTAGGGAATATGACAAAAAGAGTCTGTACATGTTTGATAGAGACACAAACTTTTTAAAGTCTTTCCCTTTGTGGTTTGTTGAAACTCTGTACAAGGGACCTGGGGATATGGAGGAGTGACTGTATGTGTACATGCCTGAATTACTCTTCACTTATGTCTCCTTATTCTAAGCAGGAAGCAACCAAAGGTGATAATATCCTAGTATGATCTCTGATATCATTTTCTAGGAAAAGGAAGAAAGACAGCATTCTTTGAAGTGGGTGATATGAAGACTGAGGCAGAAAATATACTAGATGAACCTGGAAGACCTTGTAGTACCAGAAAATAAGCAGTACACTCACTTTCTTAATAGAGAGGTGGGGCGGGGGAGAGAGAGAAAGGAAAGAAGAGAAATCCACAAATATAAGATGTATCAATGGCACACAAGACCTACTAGAATAAACTAAAAAGAATTATATGCAGTAAAGGTATGAAATATATTTGGGGAAATAAATCCAATCAGATGGAATAACAAGGGTGAATTTATTGGCATAGGATATAAAAATATAGGTTTATGCTGGTATGGTGGTGCAAGCCTGTAATTCCAGCAGATTGGGAGGCTGGGGATTGCAAATTGAAGCCCAGCCTGAGCAACTTAGCAAGGCTCTAGAAACTTAGAGAGACCATGTCTCAAAATTGAAAAAATAAAAATAAAATAAAGACTAAGGATGTGACTCAGTGATTGAGTGCCCTAGATTCAATTCCCAGTAACAATAAAACAAAAAAAACAACAAAAAACTTTGCTTCTATTCACTATAATTAAGATATTGCTAATCTTCTGAAGAGTTCTTTTAATGAAACAGTATAGATGAAAATATGATAATAGTTTGAAGAGAGACCAAAAAGAAGAAATTAGATACTGTAATTATAAACAACTCTAGAATTATTTGTAGACAGGAACAATTATGGGTTAGCCATTGGGTATTGAATTGAAGAGAAATGAAACATTTTGTTGTTATTACTTTTAAAATAATATTAATAACTGATAAATAAGTCATAATGAGCTGGTGATAGAAATAATCCAGTAGAAATGGAAAAATAATTTAATTTAAAAGAAAATAAGGATTGCATCAGAAACAAAAAAAAAATTTCATAAAGGAAGAAGAAAGAGGGGTAGTAACATTCACACATACAAAAAGTTAGGCAAGGAGCACAGATTCAGATGTAGGGAGGTGACTTAAATCACGTCAGCATGTGAGACATCTCTCCTAGTTGTCCATAATTCCCCTGTGATGTTAGAATCACAAAATGAGGACTGGGATAAGGCTGGAAGTAGTTTTGGAAGTTGAGGAGTAAATAAAATATTTTAGATCATTGCCTCTGGAATACAGAAAACAAATTAATTAAGGAGACTAAGTAAGTTTGTCAGGATTCCAGAGGGAAAACTTAAAATTTTAAGTATAAATGAAAGCTGATGTAGGTAAACATGGCTGTGTCATAAATGTGCAGAAGACATGATTCTGATTTAAAAAATAATTAAGATTTTGTCAGATTGTTTCTGAGGAAGATATAAATGAAGTCTATGCGAATGCAAAAACAAAGCAAAACCATGAGGCAGTTAATGGACAGAAAAGGATAATTGAATTGGTTCAGACTAACTCTGGTGGTTTTAAAGAATTTCTAGTCATAGAAATAACAGAAAATTAGGAGTTATGTGAAATACTAATGGAGAGTAGAGAGAGAGATGTTTGATGCTCATGAAAGAAAAATTAGCAGTTACTGAAGCATAAAGGTAGAGATCAATGTAGTATGATATTATTGGTTACAATGGTGTGGAAGACAAGATCACAAGGGTTGATGAAATCAAGATTACTAATGGGTCTTCTACATGAATATTGACTTGATTTCCAGTTGTCTACTGGAATTCAAGCCTGTCTACTGACTGTGTTGTCTTAGATAAGGTCCCTTAATCTCTCTAGTCTTTAAATTTGTATGTAAAATGAGGATTAAAATTATAAAAATGAGTTGCTTTGTAGGTTAAATAATAACAATAATGATGATGATAATAATAATTAAAATTTATTAATTAAATTATAACTTTGTGGCAGATTGCTCACTGTCAGGGGTCTATCAACCGCCATTTGCCTGCCTCTCACCTGTCCATTGCCTGCCTTACTCCTATCCATCACCCAACACTCGAGATTCACCTCTTGATCTTTGGTCAACAGTCAGCAAACTGATCGCCAACTGCCAGTGGAGCACCAGCTTCCTGCTGCTGCCTGGAAGTGCACTGTTACAGTACTTGCAGGTTTGATTACACGTGGCTACCGCCATTTTGAGACAATAGCCAGGCCCCGTAGGACCCCTGGCCGGACTGATTGAGCCCTGTCTCCAGGATCCCTCAGCCTGACTGATCACTCCCTGCCTCTGGGGCCCTCACATCAATTCACAGTTCCCTGCCGCCAGGACCCCCAGACCAACTGACTGCACCCTATCACCGGGACCCCAGACCGACTGATTACACCCGGCCTCCAGGATCCCACAACTACACCAAACACACCCAACTTCCAGGACCCCTGCAGGACCAACTGCATCCCATCTCCAGGACCTCAGCTGACCATGTCCACTCCTGAGCTGCAGCTCCCCATTTGCCAACACATTTTGAAGCCAGAGCAGACATCTTGGATAATCCTGGAAGTCATAGCTCTGATCTTTGGGTGGGGCAAATCCCATCCTGCGATGCCTGCTGGAGGCTGGAAGCTCATTGTCAGGTACCTCTCATGCATCAGGCTACTGAACACTGGGAGGTTTCATTAGTATATGACTGTTATACAGTAGATTTTCTTTTTTCTCCTTTTTAAAAAATTTAAGTTTTTATTTCTTTACTTTTCTTGCTTTCTTTTCCTTTTGTTTACCTGTTCCCTCAGAGACTCTTTCTCCCTTTTTTGCATGCTAACATCCAATTTCTTTTGATTACACTCTCACCTTTTCTATTTTCTAGAACCTCTGTATATTCTTTTCTTATCTCATTAACAGCCACATTCTACATCCCTCTGCATCCTCTTTGTCCTCCATTAGAAACTGCAGACCTTATTGCAAACCTGTTTGTTTTACCTGAGATAACATTTGAACTCATTTTGTTTATTATGACAATTTTGTTATTGTCCCCATAGGGGATATTTGGTCTAGGATTGCATAGTGTCTGATTTGGGCACTGTTAATATTGATCTCCCCTTAAAAAAAAGGGTTTTGGAAACCTATAGGGCCACTATAAGCCTATAAGGGGAAATCTGCAATACCCCAGATCTGGACTGCTAGAGGGAAAGATACATGAACAACATGAAAAAACAAGGAAAGAAAATGATCCAAACAAATCTAGATTCTATAGTAATAGAATCCAATGACAGTATGTTAGAAGAAATGTCAGAAAAGGACTTCAGATTATACATGATTAAGATGATTCACGAAGCAAAGGATGAGATAAGAGAGCAAATGCAGGCAATGAATGATAATACCAATAAGCTGAAAGAGCACCTGCAGGAAACAAAAGATCATTTCAACAAAGAGATAGAGATTCTGAAAAAAAAAACAAACGGAAATCCTTGAAATGAAAGAGACAATAAACCAAATGAAAAACTCAATGGAAAGCATCACCAAAAGACTAGACCACTTGGAAGACAGAACCTCAGACAATGAAGACAAAATATTTAATCTTGAAAATAAAGTTGCCCAAACAGAGAAGATGGTAAGAAATCATGAACAGAATCTCCAAGAACTATGGTAAAACATGAAAAGACCAAATTTAAGAATTATTGGGATTGAGGAAGGCACAGACATACAAACCAAAGGAATTAACAACCTATTCAATGAAATAATATCAGAAAATTTCCCAAACCAGAAGAATGAAATGGAAAATCAAATACAAGAGGCTTACAGAACACCAAATGCACAGAATCACAACAGATCCACACCAGGGCACATTATAATAAAAATGCCTAACATTCAAAACAAAGATAGGATTTTGAAGGCCGCGACAGAAAAACATCAGATTACATATAAGGGGAGACCAATATGGATAGCAGCTGACATCTCAACCCAGACTCTAAAAACTAGAAGGGCCTGGACTAACATATTTCAAACTCTGAAAGAACATGGTTGCCAACCAAGAATCCTATAGCCAGCAAAACTAACCTTCAGATTTGAAGATGAAATAAAATCCTTCCATGATAAATAAAAGTTAAAAGAATTTACAAATAGAAAGCCTTCACTACAGAATGTTCTCAACAAAATATTCCATGAGGAGGAAATGAAAAACAACAATGTAGGTTAGCAAAGGGAGGAACTACCTTAGAGAAAAACCACTCAAAGGAGAAACCAAGCCAACTTAAAAACCAAAAATAAGCCAAATGACTGGGAATACAAATCATTTCTCAATAATAACCCTGAACATTAATGGCCTAAACTCATCAATCAAAAAACATAGACTGGCAGAATGGATTAAAAAGAAAGACCCAACAATATGCTGCCTGCAAGAGACTCATCTCATAGAAAAAGACATCCACAGACTAAAGGTGAAAGGATGGGAAAAAACCTACCACGCACATGGACTCAGTAAAAAAGCCGGGGTTTCCATCCTTATATCAGATAAAGTGGACTTCAAGCCAAAGTTAGTCAGAAGGGATAAATAAGGACATTTCATACTGCTTAAGGGAACCATAAATCAGGAAGACCTAACAATAGTAAATATTTATGCCCCAAACAATGGTGCATCCCTATACATCAAACAAATCCTTCTCAATTTCAGGAATCACATAGACCACAACACAATAATTCTGGGCAACTTTAATGCACCACTGTCACCACTAGATAGATGTTCCAAACAAAATCCAACCAAAGAAACCATAGAAATCAATAACACAATCAATAACCTAGACTTAGTAGACATATATAGAATATTCCATCCATCAACGAGCAGATATATTTTCTTCTCAGCAGCACATGGAACCTTCTCAAAAATAGACCATGTGTTATGCCACAAAGCAGCCCTTAGGAAATGCAAAAAAATAGAGATACTGCCTTGTGTTCTATCAGATCATAATGGACTGAGAGTAGAAATCAATGACAAAATAAAAAAGGGAAATTACTCCAACACTTGGAGACTAAATAATATGCTATTGAATGAAACATGGATAACAAAAAACATCAGGGAGGAGATTAAAAAATCCTTAGAGGTCAATGAGAACGATGATACAACATATCAAAATTCTGGGACACTATGAAAGTGGAACTAAGAGGAAAATTCATCGCATGGAGCGCATTCCAGAAAAGAATGAAAAGTCAACAACTAAATGGCCTAACATTACAGTTCAAAGTCCTAGAAAAAGAAGAACAGAATAACAGTAAAAGTAGTAGAAGACAGGAAATAATTAAAATCAGAACTGAAATCAATGAAATTGAAACAAAATAAACTATTCAAAAAATTGACAAAACAAAAAGTTGGTTCTTTGAGAAAGTAAACAAAATAGACAAACCCTTAGCCACACTAACAAAGAGAAGGAGAGAGAAGACTCAAATTACTAAAATACATGATGCAAAAGGAAATATCATGACAGACACCACTGAGATACAGAACATAATGAGAAGCTACTTTGAAAATCTGTATTCCAACAAAATAGAAACTACTGAAGACATTGACAAATTTCTAGAGACATATGCTCCTCCCAAACTGAACCAGGAGGACATACACAATTTAAACAGATCAATATCAAGCAATGAAATAGAAGCCATTAAAAATCTACCATCCAAGAAAAGCCCAGGACCAGACGGATTCTCAGTCAAGTTCTACAAGACCTTCAAAGAAGAACTCATTCCAATACTTCTCAAAGTATTCCAGGAAATAGAAAAGGAGAGTACCCTACCGAACTCATTCTATGAAGCTAATATCACCCTCATACCCAAACCAGGAAAAGACACATCAAGGAAAGAAAATTTTAGACCAATATCCTTGATGAATATAGATGCAATGATCCTTAACAAAATATTGGCAAAACGTATCCAAAAACATATTAAGAAAATTGTGCACCACAATCAAGTGGGGTTCATTCCTGGAATGCAAGGATGGTTCAAAATTCATAAATCAATAAATGTAATCCATCATGACAATAGACATAAGGATAAGAATCATATGGTTATTTCAATTGAAACAGAAAAAGCGTTTAACAAAATACAACACCCCTTCATACTCAAAACACTAGAAAAAATAGGGATAGTAGGAACATACCTGAACATTGTAAAGGCTATTTATGCTAAGCCCATGGCCAACATCATTCTTAATGGAGAAAAACTGAAACAATTCCCTTTAAAAATGGGAACAAGACAGGGATGTCCTCTTTCACCACGTCTATTCAACATTGTCCTCAAAACTCTAACCAAAGCAATAAGGCAGACTAAAGAAATTAAAGAGATACAAATAGGAAAAGAGGAACTTAAGCTGTCACTATTTGTGGATGATATGATTCTATATTTAGAGGATCCAAAAACCTCCCCCAGAAAACTTCTAGACCTCATCAATGAATTCAGCAAAATAGCAGGGTATAAAATCAACACGCATAAAACTACAGCATTTTTATACACAAGCAACAAAACAGCTGAAAGGGAAATGAGGAAAACAACTCCATTTGCAATAGCCTCAAAAAAAGAATAAAGTACTTGGGCATCAATCTAACCAAAGAGGTAAAAGATCTCTACGATGAAAACTACAAAACATTGAAGAAAGAAATTAAGGAAGACCTTAGAAGATGGAAAGATCTCCCATGTTCTTGGATAGGCAGAATTAATATTGTCAAAATGGCCATACTACCAAAAGTGCTATACAGATTCAATGCAATTCCAATTAAAATCCCAATGATGTACCTCACAGAAATACAGCAAGCAATCATGAAATTCATCTGGAAGAATAAGAAACCCAGAATAGCTAATGCAATCCTTAGCAGGAAGAATGAAACAGGGGGTATTGCAATACCAGAACTTCAACTATACTACAAAGCAATAGTAACAAAAACAGCATGGTATTGGCACCAAAATAGACAGGTAGATCAATGGTACAGAATAGAGGACATGGACACAAAGCCAAATAAATACAATTTCCTAATACTAGACAAAGGTGCCAAAAATATGCAATGGAGAAAAGATAGCCTCTTCAACAAATGGCGGTGGGAAAACTGGAAATCCATATGCAATAGAATGAAACTAAACCCCTATCTCTCTCCCTGCACAAAAATCATCTCGCAATGGATCAAGGACCTTGAAATCAGACCAGGGACCCTGCATCTTATAGAAGAAAAAGTAGATCCAAATCTTCACCTTGTTGGCTTAGGATCAGACTTCCTTAACAGGACTCCCATAGCACAAGAAATAAAAGCAAGAATCAATAACTGGGATAGATTCAAACTAAATAGCTTTCTCTCAGCAAAGGAAACTATCAGCAAT